>NC_047035.1:34925198-35227594 GCF_011762595.2 Tursiops truncatus | reverse complement strand
TTTAAGACTATGGACCATATGGTCTCTGTCATAACTATTCCACTCTGCTGTTCTAGCACAAAAGTAGACGTAGACATAATACATAAACAAATGAATGTTGTCTATTTTCTAATAAAACTATTTTTTAAAAAAAGCAGGGCTGATTTTGCCAAGCCCTGCCCTAATACATTCTCTCTCCCATAATGTTAGATGGCAGTTGTACCTTACTCTAAATCTTTAGTTCTCTAGCACCTCCTCCCCAGTCCTTTCTATTAGCTTATGATCTTGTTTCTTATGTTAGGGAGTAAAGAAAAACAGTCTAATACAATTTTCCTATGTTTTCATCATATTGATCTACCTTCCTTCATCTGAATCCAGACAATATGTTTTCTTGTGCATTACCCGTGAAAACACATATACATGAAAAACCATGTAGGCTTCTACGAAAGTTCAAGCCATTCATTTGTGTACTAAATCTAATCCCTTTTTATCGATCCAAATATGTAGCTCTCACAATTTACAACTCTCCTGAATCTTTACTTTTCTCTTTCTACTTGATTTTTCTCATTAGCATACAGTTATGCTGGTATTTTCCTATCCTTTAAAAAGATATCTTTTGATTCCCTTTCTTTTTTCAGTTATTGACCCTTTTTTCAGTTATTAAATCTTTTTTCCTCTTTAATAAGTCTTCCCTTTATTGTGCAGAAAATTTCTCTACTTTATATACAGCTCCTCTCCTCCCATTCTTTTTCTCTCCTTTTAAAAATTATGTAAAGACTCAAACATGTGTAAAAGAGAGACTAGTGTAATAAATCCTAATTTACCCATTACAAACCTTCAACATTTAATAATTTATGGCCACACGTGTTTCATTTCTACCCCATGTCTCCCCATACACCACTGGATTATGTTCAAGGAAATTTCTGTCATCACATAATTTTATCCACAAATATTTCAGTATGTATCTCTCAAAGGTGGAAACACTTCAGTGTTTAAACATAACCACAATACCATTATCATACCTAAAAAATTAATATTATTATCTTGATATCCTCAGATACTCAGTATATGTTCAAATTTTCCAGATTTGTCTTATAATTCTTCTTTATGTTTACTGTTGATTTGTTAGAATCAGTATCCAAACAAAATTGTTTTGACTTGATATGTTTAAGTATTTTTAAATCTAAAAGCTTCCTCTTTCCACCTTTTTTTTCCATTCAAATTATTTTCTGAAAACACCCCGTTTTCCCAACACCATTTGTTGAAGAGACTATCTCGTACCTATTGTGTATTCTTGACACCTTTGTCAAAGATCAGTTGACAGTATATAAGTGGATTTATTTCTGGGCTCTCTATTCTTTTTCATAGGTTTATGTCTCTGTCTCTGCAGTACCATACTATTTTAATTACTTTTGCTTTGTAATATATTTTGAAATCAGGAAATGTGATGCCTAGAGTTTTGTTATTTCTCAAAATTGTTTTGGATATTTGAGGTCTTTTATGGTTATATATTAATTTTAGGCTTGTTTTTTCTATTTCCTTAAAAAAAATGCTCTTAGGATTTTGATAGGGATTGCATTGAATCTGTAGTTTGCTTTGTGTAATATAGACATTTTAACAGTATTATGTCTTCCACTCTATCAACCCAGATGCCTTTCCATTTATTTCTGTCTTTTAAAGTATATTTTAGCAATGTTTTGTAGTTTTTGGTATACAAGTCTTTTGCCTTCTTAATTAAATTCATTTCTAAGTATTTTGTTCTTTTTGATACTATTGTAAAGGGGACCATTTTCTTAATTTACTTTTTGGATAGTTTGTTGTTAGTGTATAGAATAGAATGTAACTGATTTTTTTTTTTTGTATATTGATTTGGTATCCTGCAACTTTACTGAATTACTTTTTTAGCTTATAACATTTTTTGTGTGTGTCTTGAGAGTTTTCTATATATAGAATCATGTAATCTGTGAAGAGATATAGTGTTAGTTCTTCCTTTCCAATTTGGATGCATTTTATTTCTTTTCTTGCCTAGTTGCCCTGGCTATGGCAATTACAGAATTATAGAATTGCAGTACTATGTTAAATAGAAGTGATAAGAGTGGGCATCCTTGTCTTATTCCTAAGCTTAGAGGAAAAGCTTTCAGTTTTCCTCTGTTGATTTTGATTTTTTTTTCATTGTGGACTTTTCACATATGGCCTTTACTATGTTGAGGTACATTTCTTGTACACCCAATTTGTTGAGGGTTTTTAACATAAATGTGTGTTGAATTTTAAGTGCCTTTTCTGTATCTATTGAGATGATCGTGTGATTTTTATCCTTCATTTTGTAAACATGGTTTATCACATTAATTGACTTAGTTATGTTGAGGCATTTCTGCATCCCAGGGATACATGTCACTTGGTTATGGTGTATTACCTTTCAGTGTGCTGTTGAATGTGGTTTGCTAGTATTTTGTTGAGGATTTTTGTGTGTGTGTTCATCAGGGTTGCTGGCTTGATATTTTCTTATCTTATAGTGTTTTTCTCTTGCTTTGATGTCAATGTAGTGCTGGCATCATAAAATGCATTTGGAAATGTTTCCTATACTTCAGTTTTTTGAAGAGTTTAAGAAGGATTAATGTTACTTTTTTAATGTTTTGTAAAATTTACCAGTGAAGTCATCTGGCCTGGGCTTTTCTTTCTGGGGAGATTTTTCGTTACTGATTCAGTCAACTTACTAGTTAAAGGCCGGTTCAGGTTATATATTTCTTCATGATTAGTTTTGGTAGATTGTATGTTTGTAGGAATTCATCCATTTCTTCTACATTACACAATTTGTTGGCATATAAATGTTCATAATAGTGTCATGATTCTTTTTATTTCTGTGGTGTCAGTTGTAATGTTTCCTTTTTCATTTCTGATTTTATTTGAATCCTCTTTCTTTTGTAGTCCAGCTAAGAGTTTGTCAATTATTTGTTTTTTAAAAAAAACAACTTAGTTTCCTTGATTTTTAAAATGGTTTTCTATAATCTATTTTGTTTATTTCTGCTTTAATATTTGCTGTTTCTTTCCTTTGACTAACTTTGTTGCTCTTCTAATTCCTTGAGGTATAAAGTTAGATTGTTCATTTGAGATTTCTCTTTTTTTATTTTCTTTTTTTAAATGTTTTTAAAAAAAATTTTTATTATTATTTTTTGCGGTACATGGGCCTCTCAGTGTTGTGGCCTCTCCCGTTGCGGAGCACAGGCTCCAGACGCGCAGGCTCAGCGGCCATGGCTCACGGGCCCAGCCACTCCACGGCATGTGGGATCTTCCTGGACCGGGGCATGAACCTGTGTCTCCTGCATCGGCAGGCGGACTTTCAACCACTGCGCCACCAGGGAAGCCCATAGATTTTTCTTCTTTCTTTAAAATGTAGTATTTGTCACTATAAAACTCCCTTTTGACACTGCTTTTTCTGTATCCCATAAGTTTGGGTGTGCTTTCTATTTCTTTTCATTTGTCTCAAGTTATTTTTGAATTTGCCTTTTGATCTGTTCTTTGGCCCAGTGGCTGTTCAAGAGTCTGTTGTTTTTCCACATATTTGTGAATTTTCCAGTTTTCCTTATATTATTGATTTCTAGTTTCATTCCATTGTGGTCAGAAAAGGTACTTGCTGTAATTTCAGTATTCTTAAATTTGTTGAGACTTGTTTTGTGACCCAACATGTGATCTATCCTGAAGAATGTTCTGTGTGCACTTGAGAAGAATGTATAGTCTGCTGCTATTGGATACAGTGTTTTGTATATGTGTGTTAGGTCCATTTGAACTGTAGTGTTTTTCAGGTCTACTGTTTCCTTGCTGATTTTCTGTCTGGATGTTCTGTCTATTATGTAAAGTGGGGTATTGAAATCTCCTACTATTGTTGTATTGTAGTCTATTTCTCCCTTCAAATCTATCAATATTTTATTTATTTAGGTACTCTGATGCTGAGTGCATATATATTTATAATTGTTATAGCCTCCTGTTGACTTGACCCTTTAACATTATATAATAGCCTTCTTTCTCTCTTGTGACAGTTTTTGATTTGAACTCTATATTGTCTGATATAAGTACATCCACCGCTGCTCTCTTTTGGTTACCACTTGCATAGAGTATCTTCTTGCATGTGTGTACTTATTTCTATAGTGAATCTCTTGTGGACAGCATATAGTTCAATCTTTGTTCTTTTCTTTCTTTTTTTAAATTTTACGCATTGAGTCACTATATGTCATTTGATTTGGGAGTTTAATCCATTTACATTTAATACAGCTATTGATAGCTAAGGACTTACTATTGCCATTTTGTTCATTTTTTCTAATATTTTGTAGTTTCTTGTTCCATTCTTCCTCTCTTGCTTTCTTCCTTTGTGATTTGATGGTCTTTTGTTACTGGTATGCTTTGAGTCCTTTCATGTATATCATGTGTTTTTGCTTTGTGGTTACCATGAGATTTTCATTAATTATCTTATATTTATCACAGTCTATTTTAAGCTGATAACAATTTAATTTCAATAGCACACAAAACTCAACAGTTTTACTTTTCTTTTTTTATTGTGTATCCATCTCTAATATTTTAAAATTTAATCTTACTATTGTCTTTTAACTTTAATACTAAAATTAGAAGTGATTTACATATCACTATTGAGTTATTATGGTATTCTGTATTTGTCTATATATTTATCTTTCCCAGTAAGTTTTATACTTTAATATGCTTTCATGTTACTCTTTAGTTTCATTTTGTTTCAACTTGAAAAATTCCCTTTAGAATCTCTTGTAATGAAGGTCTAGTAGTGATGGGCTCCAAAGCTTTTGTTTCTCTGAGAATCTTTATATCTCTTTCATTTTTCAAGGATAATTTTGTCAGATTTAATATTGTTTGCTGGCAGTTTTTTTCTTTCAGCACTATATCGTAGAACTTCCCAGCACCTTTATTATTTATTATGCTAAGGAGAACTATGAAGAATATATCCAAAAAAGACATGTAACATGTTGGTGTCCTAAGTGTATTTGTATATTTAACTTTGGAATGAGGAGGGAGTGTATTTATTAACACCTCAAAGAACACTGTTTTCGGAGTGCTACATGAATTTCATTATTCATTCAATACAGATTTGTTTGATACCTGTATGACGTTATCCTAGACACTGTATGGAATTCAAAAATGAATAAAATCTCGATCGTACTCTCAAGGAGTTTACATTTATTCAGGTTTTTCTAGATATGATTTAATAGCTGGCCACATTAAGAAAATTAATGTCATGTCCTTTGTAATCAAAGGACATTTTTTTCTTTCCTCCATCTTCTCTTTACACGTACATTGCACATGCTGAAGACTGATAACACGGACATAGTTGAGTACCATAAATATTAGACTTAAGAAAATTAATCACTGTCCTGTTAAGATCCACTTTCCAAACTGTTGCTTTTTTTAAACTCTATTAAATAGCACACTTAGAAATTGTACCTGCATTACCAAATGACATAAAAGTGTATTTCTTTAAAAATCTAGGGAAATCTCAAAAGTGGTTTGCTTTTGTAAAGTTGTATTTCCAAGGACTGTTCATTTATAGATTTCTGTCCGAAGAAACCATTTTTGAAAGATTGATGTACACATTAGTATTTTGTATTATGTGTGACCAATTATGATTGGACCTAGACATTAATAATTTACTTTTTAGAGAAGGATGGTTTTTCAAATTTTTTGAGGTCTCTTTGCAGCACCCGCTGATTTTCTAGCATTCAATAAACCTTCAATACATTGAAAGTCTTTTTAGAAAGGAATGATTGTTGAATGAATCAATAGAACAATTCAGTAACAGAAATATAATTGAATAAAGAGACTCCCAGTTTCTTGATTTGATAATTTTAGTATTCATTTTCTTAATATTGTATATTTTACAATAAATCAGTAATAAACCACATTACCAGGAGATATAATTTCTTGAAACAGTTTTTTTCTTCCTCCAAGATTTTTTTGATGTGGGCCATTTTTAAAGACTTTATTGAATTTGTTAAAATATTGCTTCTGTTCTTTATGTTTCGGTTTTTTGGCAACGAGGCATGTGGGATCTTAGCTCCCCGAACAGGGGTTTGAACCTGCACCCCCTGCATTGGAAGGCAAAGTCTTAACAAGTGGACCACGCGGGAACTCCCTTGAAGCAGTTTTAGATTTGAATTTTAATTAGAGCTGGAAGCGAGACTTTATTTGCCACAACAGAGCCTTAAGCGTAGAAAACTCTAAAAATAATCACTTACAGAATTTATTGAATATGTGTGTATTAAGTTGGACTAGTAGTCTCACTTTTATATTTAATAGAAGAACCTTTCTATTGGGATTAAAAAGTTTAGCATTATTTAGACAACATGCTCTTGTTGGAAAAAAATAAGATTAATGTTACTTAATGTTAAACTGACATCTGATAACTTCTACAAATGGCAGGAACCAAGCCAAGGGCAGAGATATTTTTTGAACTCTGTCTAAGCAAGACTAATCCATTGAAGTTTAATGTATGAATCAATAATTTGGCTTCTTATGAAAATCTCTAAAGATATTCTGCTTGCTTGTTCAGTCAAGTTGAAAGCATTGAGGAATATAACACTGCTCAAACTAAGGTGTGTAAAAATTATTTTATAAAAGAAGTGTGCATAATGTGCATACCACAAACTTATATTATTAAGGTAGAGAAAATGCTTTTTATTGAAATATAATTGATTAACAAAGTAATATTAGTTTCATGTGTACAGCATAGTGGTTCAATGTTTTTATAGATTACATTCCATTTAAAGTTATTATAAAATAATGGCTATATTTTCCTCTACTGTAAAATATAGCCTTGCTGCTTATTTATTTTATACATAGTAGTTTGTATCTGTTAATCCCATACCCTTATATTATCCTTCTCTCTTTATTTTTTTTATAGCCATTTTTTTTTACTGTGTTCCACACATCTATTATTCTCTTCTCTGTTCTTATTTTGAATTTTATTTTATTTTTATTTTTTCATACAGCAGGTTCTTATTAGTTACCTGTTTTATACATATTAGTGTATATATGTCAAACCCAATTTCCCAATTCATCCCACCACCACCACCACACCCTCCCTTCCACCCTTGGTGTCCATACGTTTGTTCTCTACATCTGTGTCTCTATTTCTGCCTTGCCAGCTGGATTATCTGTACCATTTTTCTAGATTCCACATATATCCATTAATATACAATATTTGTTTTTCTCTTTCTGACTTACTTCACTCTGTATGACAGTCTCTAAGTCCATCCACATCTCTGCAAATGACCCAATTTCATTCCTGTTTATGGCTGAGTGATATTCTATTGTATATATGTACTATGTGTTCTTTATCCATTTGTCTGTCGATGGGCATTTAGGTTGCTTCCATGACCTGGCTATTGTAAATAGTGTTGCAATGAACAGTGGGGTGTGTGTGTCTTTGAATTATGGGTTTCTCTGGGTATATGCCCAGTAGTGGGATTGCTCGGTCATATGGTAATTCTATTTTTAGATTTTTAAGGAGCCTCCAGACTCTTCTCCATAGTGGCTGTATCAATTTACATTCCCACCAACAGTGCAAGAGGGTTCCCTTTTCTCCACACCCTCGACAGCATTTATTGTTTGTAAATTTTCTGATGATGCCCATTCTAACCGGTGTGAGGTAATACCTCATTGTAGTTTTGATTTGCATTTTTCTAATAATTAGTGAGGCTGAGCAGCTTTTCATGTGCCTCTTGGCCATCTGTATGTGTTTGGAGAAATGTCTATTTAGGTCTTCTGCCCATTTTTTGATAGGGTTGTTTGTTTTTTTAATATTGAGCTGGATGAGCTGTTTATATATTTTGGAGATTAATCCTTTGTCCGTTGATTTGTTTGTAAATATTTTCTCCCATTGTGAGGGTTGTCTTTTCGCCTTGTTTATAGTTTCTTTTGCTGTGCAAAAGCTTTTAAGATTCATTAGGTCCCATTTGTTTATTTTTATTTCCATGACTGTAGGAGGTGGGTCAAAAAAGGTTCTTCCTGTGTTTTCCTCTAAGGGTTTTATAGTGTCTGGTCTTACATTTAGGTCTTTAATCCATTTTTAGTTTATTTTTGTGTGTGGTGTTAGGGAGTATTCTAATTTCATTCTTTTACATGTAGCTCTCCAGTTTTCCCAGTACCACTTACTGAAGAAACTGTCTTTTCTCTATTGTATATCCTTGCCTCCTTTGTCATAGACTAGTTGACCATAGGTGCGTGGGTTTATCTCTGGGCTTTCTATCCTGTTCCTTTGATCTATATTTCTGTTTATGGGCCAGTACCATACTGTTTTGATTACTGTAGCTGTGTAGTATAGTCTGAAGTCAGGGAGTATGATTCCTCCAGCTCCGTTTTTTTCCCCTCAGGATTGCTTTGGCTATTCCGGGTCTTTTGTGTCTCCATACAAATTTTAAGATTTTTTCTATAGTTTTGTAAAAAAATGGCATTGGTTATTTGATAGGGATTGCATTGAATCTGTACATTGCTTTGGGTGGTATAGTCATTTTCACATTATTGATTCTTCCAATCCAAGAGCATGGTATATCCCTCCATCTGTTGATGTTATCTTTGATTTCTTTCATCAGTGTCTTATAGTTTTCTGAGTACAGGTCTTTTACCTCCTTAGGTAGGTTTATTCCTAGGTATTTTACTCTTTTTATTGCAGTGGTAAATGGGATTGTTTCCTTAATTTCTCTTTCTGATCTTTCGTTGTTAGTGATTTCTGTGCATTAATTTTGTATCTTGCAACTTTACCAAATTCATTGATTAGCTCTAGTAGATTTCTGGTGGCATCTTTAGGATTCTCTATGTATAGTATCATGTCATCTGCAAACACTGACAGTTTTACTTCTTCTTTTCCAGTTTGTATTCCTTTTATTTGTTTTTCATCTCTGATTGCCATGCCTAGGACTTCCAAAACTATGTTGAATAATAGTGGCGAGAGCAGACATCCTTGTCTTGTTCCTGATCTTAGAGGAAATGCTTTCAGTTTTTCACCATTCAGAATGATGTTTGCTGTGGGTTTGTCATATATGGCCTTAATTATGTTGAGGTAGGTTCCCTCTCTGCCCACTTTTTGGAAAGTTTGTATCAGAAATGGGTGTTGGATTTTGTCAAAACCCTTTTCTGCATCTATTGAGATGATCATATGGTTTTTATTTTTCAGTTTGTTTATATGGTGTATCACATTGATTGGTGTATATTGAAGAACCCTTGCATCGCTGGGATAAATCCCCACTTGATCATGTTGTGTGATCCTTTCAATCGATTATTGGATTCTGTTTGCTAGTATTTTGTTGAGAATATTTGCATTTATATTCATCTGTGATATTGGTCTGCAATTTTCTTTTTTTGTACTATCTTTGTCTGGTTTTGGTATCAGTGTGATGGTGGCCTCGTAGAATGAGTTGGGGAGTGTTCTTTCCTCTGCTAGGATGAGTGCTAGCTCTTTTCTAAATGTTTGATAGAATTCACCTGTGAAGCCAGCTGGTCCTGGACTTTTGTTTGTTGGAAGGTTTTTAATCACAGTTTCAATCTCAGTACTTGTGATTGGTCTGTTCCTATTTTCTGTTTCTTCCTGGTTCAGTCATGGAAGGTTATACCTTTCCAAGAATTTGTCCATTTGTTCCAGGTTGTCCATTTTATTGGCATAGAGTTGCTTATGATGCTCTCTTATGTCTCTTATGATGCTTTGTATTTCTGTGGCATCCGTTGTAACTTCTTCTTTTTCATTTCTAATTCTATTGATTTGAGTCCTCTTCCTCCTTTTCTTGATGAGTTTGGCTAAAGGCTTATCAGTTTTGTTTATCTTCTCAAAGAACCAGGTTTTAGTTTTATTGATCTTTGCTATTGTCTTCTTTGTTTCTATTTCATTTATTTCTGCTCTGACCTTTATGATTTCATTCCTTTTATTATCTTTGCGTTTTGTTTGTTCTTCTTTCTCTAGTTCCTTTAGGTGTAAGGTTAGATTGTTTATTTGATACTTTTCTTGTTTCTTGAGGTAGGGTTGTATTGCTATAAACTTCCGTCTTAGAACTGCTTTTGCTGCATCGCATAGGTTTTGGATCATCGTGTTTTTGTTTTCATTTGTCTCTAGGTATTTTTTGATTTCCTCTGATTTCTTCAGTGATCTCTTGATTATTTAGTATTGTATTGTTTAGCCTCCATGTGTTTGTGTTTTTTACGTTTTTTTTCTCCTGTAATTTATTTATAATCTCATGGCTTTGTAGTCAGAAAAGATGCTTGATATGATTTCAATTTTCTTAAATTTACCAAGGCTTGATTTGTGACCGAAGATGTGATCTGTCCTGGAGAATGTTCCGTGTGCACTTGAGAAGAAAGTGTAATCTGCTGTTTTCAGATGGAATGTCCTATAAATCTCAATGAAATCTCTCTGGTCTATTGTCATTTAAAGCTTGTGTTTCCTTATTAATGTTTTGTCTGGATGATTTGTCCTTTGGTGTAAGTTAGGTGTTAAAGTCCCCCCACTATTAATGTGTTACTGTTGATTTCCTCTTTTATAGCTGTTACCGTTTGCCTTATGTTGAGGTGCTCGTATGTTTGATGCATATATACTTATAATTGTTATATCTTCTTCTTGGATTGATTCTTTGATAATTATGTAGTGTCCTTCCTTGTGTCTTGTAACATTCTTAATTTTAAAGTATATTTTATCTGATATGAGTATTGCTACTCCAGCCTTCTTTGGATTTCCATTTGCGTGGAATACCTTTTTCCATTCCCTCACTTTCAGTCTGTACGTGTCGCTAGGTCTGAAGTGGATTTCTTGTAGATAGCATATAGATGGGTCTTATTTTTTTTATCCATTCAGCAAGCCTGTGTCTTTTGGTTGGAGCATTTAATCCATTCACATTTAAGGTAATTATCCATATGTATGTTCCTATTACCATTTTCTTAATTGTTTTGGGTTTGTTTCTGTAGGTCCTTTTCTTGTGTTTTCCACTTAGAGAAGTTTCTTTAGCATTTGTTGTAGAGCCGCTTTGGTGGTGCTGAATTTCCTTAGCTTTTGCTTGTCTGTAAAGCTTTTAATTTTTCTGTCGAATCTGAAGGAGATCCTTGCCGGGTAGAATAATCTTGTTTGTAGCTTCTTTCCTTTCATCACTATAAATATATCGTGCCACTCTCTTCCGGCTTGTAGAGTTTCTGCTGAGAAATCATCTGTTAACCTTATGGGCATTCCCTTGTATGTTATTTTTCATTTTTCCCTGTTGCTTTTAATAATTTTCTTTGTGTTTAATTTTATTCAGTTTGATTACTATGTGTTTCGGCATTTTTCTCCTTGGGTTTTTCCTACCTGGGACTCTCTGCACTTCCTGGACACTGGTGGCTATTTCCTTTCCCATGTGAGGCAAGTTTTCAACTATAATCTCTTCAGATATTTTCTCGAGTCCTTTCTCCCTCTCTTCTCCTTCTGGGATGCCTATAATGTGAATGTTGGTGTGTTTAATATTGTTCCAGAGGTCTCTTAGGGTGGCTTCATTTCTTTTCATTCTTTTTTCTTTTTCTCTTTTGCGGCAGTGAATTCCATCATTCTGTCTTCCAGGTCACTTATCCATTCTTCTGCCTCAGTTATTCTGCTACTGATTCCTTCTGGTGTATTTTTCATTTCAGTTATTGTATTGTTCATCTCTCTTTGTTTGTTCTTTATTTCTTCTAGGTCTTTGTTAAACATTTCTTGCATCTTCTCGATCTTTGCTAAACATTTCTTGCATCTTCTTGATCTTTGGCTCCATTCTTTTTCCACGGTCCTGGATCATCTTCACTATCATTATTCTGAATTCTTTTTCTGGAAGGTTGCCTATCTCCACTTCATTTAATTGTTTTCCTGGGGTTTTATCTTGTTCCTCATCTGGTACATTGCCCTCTGCCTTTTGTCTGTCTTTCTGCGAATGTGGTTTTCATTCCACAGGCTGCAGGAGTGTAGTTCTTCTTGCTTTTGCTTCTTACCTTCTGGTAATTGAGGCTATCTTATCCTTCTCTCTTTCCCTCTCCCCACTGGTAACTACTAGTTTGTTCTCTTTGTTTATGAGTCTATTTCTGTTTTGTTATACACATTCATTTCAGTTATGTTTTAGGTTCCACATTATGGATAATATAGAGGATTTGTCTTTCTCTTTCTGACTTATTTCACTAAGTATAATACTGTCTAGATTTATCCTCATTGTTGCAAATGGCAGAATTTCATTTTTTTATGCCTGAGTAATATTCCATTATATATATAGTTACCACATATTCTTCATCCATTCATCTGTTGATGGGCACTTAGTTTGCTTCCATATCTTGGCTATTGTAAGTAATGCTGCTATAAATATTGTGGTGCATGTATCTTTTTAAATTAATGTTTTCAGTTTCTTCATATATAGACACAGAAGTGGAATTGCTGAATCATATGATTATTCTATTTTTAGTTTTTTCTATATTATTTTCCATAATGGCTATACCTATTTAATTCCCACAAACTGTGCAAAAGTTTCCTTTTCTTCACATCTTCGCCAACATTTGTTACTTGTATACTTTTTGATGTTAGCCAGTCTGACGGGTGTGAATTGCTATCTCATTGTGGTTTTGATTTGCATTTCTCTAATAATTAGTGATCTTGAGCATCTTTTCATGTGTCTGTTAGCTATCTTTCTTCTTTAGAAAAATGTCAATTTGTATCTTCTGTTTATTTTTTATACTGGATTTTTTAAAATTTTTAGTTGTATGAGCTGTTTTATGTCTTTTGGATATTAACCCCTTATTGTGTATGTCATTGGTATTGTCTCCCATTCAGTATGTTGTCTTTGCATTTTGTTGGTGGTTTCCTTTGCTATGCAAAAGGTTTTAAATTAATTAAATTAATTTAAATTAAGGTCTTATTTGTTTATTTTTGCTTTTCTTTTCCCTTAGGAGACATATCTAAAAAGAAATATTGCTGTGATTTAGGTCAAAGAGTGTTCTGCCTATATTCTCCTCTGGGAGTTGTATGGTTTTAGGTATTACATTTAGGTCTTTACTCCATTTGGAGTTTATTTTTGTAGATGTTAAGAAATGTTCTAATCTCATTCTTTTACATGTAGCTATCTAATTTTTCCAGCACCACTTATTGAATTATCTTTCCTCCATTGTATATTTTTGTCCCCTTTGTTACAAATTAATTGACCATAAGTTTGTCAGTTTATTTCTGGGCTCTCTATTCTGTTCAGTTGATCTGTCTCTTTTTGTGCCAATACCATGCTGTTTTGGTTACTGTAACTTTTTAATATAGTGTGAAGTCAGGGAGCATGATACCTCCAGTTTTGTTCTTTTTCCTCAAGATTGCTCTGGCAGTTCTGGGCCTTTTGTTTTTCAATATAAATTTTAGAATGATTTGTTCTGTGAAAAATGTCATGGGTATTTGGTTAGGGATTGCATTAAATCAATCTATTGCCTTGAGTAGTATGGATATTTTAACAGTATTCTTCCAATCCATGAACATGGGATATCTTTCCATATTTTTGGTATCATCTTCAGTTTACTTCATCAGTGGCTTATAGTTTTTAGAGTATAGATCTTTCACCTCCTTGGTTAAGTTTATTCCTGTGTGTCTTATTCTTCTTGATGTGATTTTAAAGGGAATTTTTTTTTTTTGCTTTCTCTTTCTGATAGTTCATTATTAGTGTATAGAAAAGCAACAGATTTCTGTATGTTAATCTTATATTCTACAGCTTTACTGAATTCATTTGTTAGTTCTAAGAGCTTTCTGGTGGAGACTTGAGGGTTTTCTGTATAAAGTATTATGTCATCTGCAAATAGTGACAGTTTTACCTCTTCCCTTCGAATTTGGATGCCTTTTAATTCTTTATCTGATAACTTGTTTATCTCTGTTTCATTATTTTTTCAGAGGTTTTCTGTTGCTCTTTCAATTGAAACAAATCCCTATTTTTTTTTTTTTTTTTTGCCGGACGCGGGCCTCTCACTGTTGTGGCCTCTCCCGTTGCAGAGCACAGGCTCCAGACGCACTGGGTCCGGACGTGCAGGCTCAGCAGCCATGGCTCACGGGCACAGCCGCTCCGCGGCATGTGGGATCTTCCCGGACCGGGGCACGAACCCGTGTCCCCTGCATCGGCAGGCGGACTCTCAACCACTGCGCCACCAGGGAAGCCCTTTTTTTCATTTTTTTTTTGTCACTATGAATTTAGGTAAAACAGTTACCTATTGTGGTCTTGAAAGAATGTCCCTATATGGAAGTGTCCCTATACAGTCTGTGTGGGCCTGATGCCTGTGGTGAGAGAGCTGGATTTGACATGAACAGAAGTGACATCTTTCCTCAGGGTGTTGTGGCATCTATCACGTTGGTAGTGGATAGGGCTGGAGATGAAGGGATAGGGCCAGAGCTAACTGTAAGTCAGTGCTTCCCCTCTACTCATTGTCCCTTTCTGCCCTATTGGGGCTGGGGTTGGATCCCAAGTTTAAGGAGCAGAAGCCCTGAATATTGATTACGAGCTGGATTTGTTTCCTTAAAATATGTGCTCTCTCCTCTTTCAGTACCTGGCATCCTTGCCCTAGGAGAGCAGTGCTGCACCAACAGCGGCCATGCAGGCTCTGGGCTCATGATGGGGCATGGGCTTCTGTAGGTTGGCCACAGAGTTTTATGCTACCTCCAATTTGTTGCCTGCGATGACAGCCCCCGCTGCATCTGTGTCTCTATTTCCCCCTGCAGCCACACACTCCTCCGCAGTCTCCACTAACCCTGTAATGTTGTAGGGCTATGCCGCAGGGCAGGCAGAGCCCACCTGGCCTCTTGATGTGTATCAGGATGCAGGCTGTGAAGTCTGGCCAGTGTCAGAGATCAGGGTTGCTTCTGATAAGCTTTCTCAGTAAGCACCAGCATTGGCCACCGAGCTGTGCTCAGACACTGCCCAGGTCTGAGTCACCTCTGCCTCCCACAGATGAGCCTTCCCAGTTGTGGCAACTGTCACTCCATTGTGGAGCTCTGAGGTGAAATAAGCATGGCTGGAGCATTAGCTCAGCTTGGGCTGGGGTGCATGCTGGGGCTGTTGTGGGAAACTGGGTAGCCACTCATGCAGTCCTAATTCTCCCTCTCTGTTCTGCCGTGGGAGCAAGCCAGTGCTGGTTAACTCCTCACAAATGAAGTCTGTGCTGCCGACAGCCCTCCTGTTCATCGCAGCAGAGCTCAACCAGCCAAGGGGGCTTATCTTCCCTGTGTCAGACTCCAGTACTAGGGCACCTAATATGTGGCTGGAACCACTCTCCAGGGAAATTCTCCACCCCTGTAATCTCCCTTTTCCTCTGAGTCCCCTCCCAGGGGCACAAGTCCTGACCTGATCACTTCCCTTGCTGCCTGATTCCCTGTGATTCTGTCTTACAACCTTAGTTGTACAGGAGTCTTTATGCCAATTTTCAGTTACTTTTTAGTGAGAATTGTTCCTCATGTAGATGTATTTTTTTTTTATTGGAGTATAGTTGATTTATAATGTTACTTTCTGCTGTACAGAGAAGTCAATCAGTTATACATATATCCTTTCTGTTTTAGATTCCTTTCCCATATAGGTCATTAAATAGTATTGAGTAGAGTTCCCTGTGCTATACGGTAGGTCCATATTAGTTATTTCTTTTATATATAGTAGTATGTATATGTCAATCCCAATCTCCCAATTTATCCCTCCCCTCCTTTTCCCCCTGGTAACCATAAGATTGTTTTCTACATCTGTGACTGTATTTCTGTTTTGTAAATAAGTTCATTTTGACCTTTTATTTAGATTCCACATACAAGCGATATCATATTTGTCTTTCTCTGTGTGACCTCACTCAGTATGACAGTCTCTAGGTCCAGCCATGTTGCTGCAAATGGCAATATTTTGTTCTTTTTTATGGCTGAGTAATACTCCGTTGTATATATGTACCACATCTTCTTTATCCATTCCTCTGTTGATGGACATTTAGCTTGCTTCAATGTCCTGGCTGTTGTAAATAGTGCTGCAGTGAACAATGGGGTGTATGTATCTTTTCGAATTATGGTTTTCTCTGGGAATATGCCCAGGAGGGGGATTCCTGGATCATAGGGTAGTTTTATTTTTAGTTTATTAAAGAACCTCCATACTATTCTCCATAGTGGCTGTACCAATTTACATTTCCACCAACAGTGTAGAAGAGTAAAAGGTAAATTAAGGAAACAATCCCACTTACCACCACATCAAAAAGAATAAAATACCTAGGAATAAACCTATCTAAGGAAGCAATAGACCTGTATTTGGATAACTATAAGATACTGGTGAAAGAAATCAAAGGTGACACAAACAGATGGAGAGAGATACCATGTTCTTGGATTGGAAGAATTAACAGTATCAGAATGACTGTAGTACCCAAAGCAATCTACATATTCAATGTAATCCCTATCAAGTTACCAATGGTATTTTTCCCAGAACTAGAACAAAAAGTTTTACAATTTGTATGGAAACCCGAAAGACCCCAAATAGCCAAAGCAATCGTGAGAAAGCACAACGGAGTATAAATAATCAGGTTCCCTGACTTCAGCTTATACTACAAAGCTACAGTAATCAAAACTGTATGGTACTGGCACAAAAACAAATACAGGTGAATGAAACAGGATAGAAAGTCCAGAGATAAACCCACACACCTGTTCCATGTCATAATCTATGACAAAGGAGGCAAGAATATACAATGGAGAAAACACTGTCTCTTCAGTAAGTGGTGCTGGGAAAACTGGATAGCTACATGTAAAAGAAAGAAATTAGAACACTCCCTAACACCACACACAAAAATAAACTGAAAATGGATTAAAGACCTAAATGTAAGGCTGGATACTATAAAACTCTTAGAAGAAAACATAGGCAGAACACTATCTGACATAAAGCAAGATCTTTTTGACCTGCCTCCTATAGTAATGTAGATGTATTTTTGGTGTGTTCATGCTTTCTCCCACTCATCCATCTTGATCTGAAAGTCTGGAGATACTGCTCTTAAAAAAGATTTTTGTTTATGATCTTGGTGAAAATTCATATGTCTGGCTCCTCTAACCTCTCTCATTAATTTACCAAATGTGTGCTGCTTTATCAAGCTTTAAGTACTCACTATTTGCCAAGTGTAGAAAGTAATTTAAAATATAATCTGTACCTTCATAATCTAGTGGAGAAGGTAGTTCTCTAAACAGCTAATTATAATAGTAGGATAAAAGCTATAATGCAAGTGTGAGTAAGGCACTATTCACAGTAGAGGAGGTGCTTATTTCTGCTTCCAGAGTTTGTGTAAGTGTTCTCAAAGTGGTATTTGACTCCTGAAGGTTGATATGGAGTTTTGGGGGTGTAGAAGAGCATTCAAGATACAGGTAATAGAGAGGCATAAAGCATTTATGAAATTAGTGACAGTTGGGCATGGCTAGAACAAAGAGGTACTGTGAAAGGGTTACAGGAAATGAAACAAGAAATGGACTGAAGAGTCGAGTTTATAAAGGGAATTCTCATCACTTCTTAAGGTATTATCCATTAATAAGGATGTGACATGAGAAGAATTACATTTTCGAAAGATACAGCTTGTTACAACTGTGGCGAGGATACTACTAAAACTGTGGTTAGAAATGATAAAATCTTAAAGTACTGAAGTGGAAATGGAAGAATGGCTATTTTCCAGATAAATTAAGGCCAATAAAAATTTGACTGTTACTACTTGTAGGGGCTGAGAAAGGTAAAGGCATTTGAAAGATTTCCACACTTACGACATGGACTACTGGATCAATTAACATTTACCATAACAAAAACTGGGGAGAACTGTAGAAGAAGCAGATTAGAGTTGGGGAGAAAATTAAAATATTTCTGAGCAACTTTGAATTACCTTTAAATATTTCTATTCCTAATGAATTTGGACCAATATTTTTTTTCTGGAACTGTTTCAGTAATGGAAATAATCACTATCTACAGATTCCTTTATTTTTATTATATAGATTAATTCATTCAGAAAAGTCATATAATTAGAAGCCTGTTAAATGAAATTGCATTAAGGAAATAAATGTATTATCACATTTAATTCTAACAGTAAATTAACAGACACAAGCACAGTCATGTTTCAAAAGAGAATTGCTGATAATACACAAAGGAAGACCTGGAACATTTTATAGGATAAGCCAAATGTTAGGACACACAAAAAAATGTCTCAGTAAATTTAAAAGGATTGAAATCATTCCAAGTATTTTCTCTGGCCACATTGGAAAGATGCTAGCAAACAAAAATGTAGGGAATCTAGAAAATTCACAATATATGGAAACTAAACAGTTCACTCTTAACCAGTGGTTCAAAAAGAAATCACAAGGTTAATTAGAAAATACCTTGAGACAAATGTAAACAAAAACACAGCATACCAAAACTTACCGGATGCAGTGGAAGCACTCTTCAGAGGGAAATATATAGCTATAAATGTGCACATCAAAAAGAAAGAAACATCCTCGATAAATACAGTACTTTATACCCTGAAGGACTAGAGAAAAAGAGAAAACTAACTCCAAAACTAGCAAATTTAGCTATGACAACAACATAAAAGTAGGAGGATAGCCCTGTATAGGAGCAGACATTTCATGTAATGATTTAAGTTGTTATCAATCAACTAGATTGCTATAAATTTAGAATATTAAATGTATTCCCCATGGTAACCACCAAAAAAATACCTAAAAGATGTAAAACAGGAAATGACACGGGAATTAAAATGATTCACTACAGAAAAAAAAAAAATCAGCTTAGATACATAAAACAATTAATGTAAGGAAGGGAGGGAGGCAAGGTAAAAAGAAAAGATCAAGGAAGAAAATAATAAGGATTAAGGTGGAGCTAAATAGAGAATAGAAAAACAGTACAGAGTCAACAAAAGCAAAAGTTTGTTCTCTGAAAAAATTAAGAAAATTGACAAACCATTAGCTACATTGATTAAGAAAATGAGAAAGCTCAAAAACAAATCAGAAATAAAGATGTGAATATTACTACTGATCTTACAGAAATAAAAATGATTATAAAATATCCTCTAAACAGTTGTATGCCAACAAATTTGGTAACCTAGATGAAACAGACAAATTCCAAGAAGCATGTGAATTACCTAAACTGACATAAAAATAAATAGAAAGTCTCAACAGATCTGTAACAAGTAAACAGATTTTCAACAATTAAAAACCTCCCACCAAACAGAAGATTGTAAAACAACTATACTCCAATAAAAATTAATTACAAAAAAAAAAAAAGAATCTCCCACCAAAGAAAAGTCTAGGACCAGATTACTTCACTGGTAAATTATTCCAAACATTTGAAGAATTAACATTATGCTTTTCAAACTCTTCCATAAAACAGAAGAGGAGAAAATACTTTCTAACTCATTCAATGAGGCCAGAATTACCTTGCTACCAAAGCCAGATAAAGACATCCAGAAGAAAGAAAAATTATAGAGTAATAACCCTTATGAATATAGATGCAAAATAGGAAAGTATCACGACACTGAGTGCAACCACATATTAAAAGAATTATACACAGTGACCAAGTGAGATTACCCCAGGTGTTCAAGGGTAGTTCAATATAAGAAAATTAATCACTGCAATAATACCACATTAACAGAAAGATTGAAAAGCAGAAAACCACATGATCATCTCATTTGACACAGAGAAAGCATTTAACAAAAATCCAGCATTCTTTTCATGGTAAAAACACTCAGAAAACTAGGAACAGAGGGAACTTCCTTAACCTGATATAAGGCATTTGTGAAAACCCCGCAACTAACGCCATATTCAATTGTGAAAAATGGAAGGCTTTCTTTTTATATCTGGAACAAAACAAAGATACCTGCTTTCACCACTGATATTGAACGTTGCACTGGAAGTTCTAGCCAGAGTATTTAAGAAATACAAGAAATAAAAGGCATCCAGCCTGTTAAGTGAGAAGTAAATCTATCTCTATTCACAGATAGTATCATCCTGTATATAGATAATCCACAAGAAAGTTACTAGAGTCAATAAACAAGTTCAGGGACTTCCCTGGTGCGCAGTGGTTAAGAATCCGCCTACCAATGCAGGGGACATGGGTTCGGCCCCTGCTCCAGGAAGATCCCACATGCCGAGCAGCAACTAAGGCCATTCACCACAACTACTGAGCCTGTGCTCTAGAGCCCTCGAGCCACCGCTACTGAGCCTGTATGCCACAGCTACTTTAACCCGCGCGTCTAGAGCCCATGATCTTCAACAAGAGAAGCCCACGCAACTAGAGAAAGCCCGTGCACAGCAGCGAAGACTGAACACAGCCAAAAATAAATTAAATAAATAAATTTAAAAAAATAAACAAGTTCAGCAAAGTTACAGGGTACACGATCAACACATGAAAATTACTTGTTTCTATACACTGGTAATAAACAATCTGAAAAGGAAATTAAAAGCTACGCCATTTAAAATAGCATCTGAAAATAAATGCCTAGGAATACATTTAACCAGTGTGCTAAAAGACTTCTATGCCGAGAACCACAAAAAGATAGACCTATAGACCAATTGAATAAAATTAAGGATCCAGAAATAAACCCGTATCTATGGAAAATTCATTTTAGACAAGGGTGCTAAGTCAAAGCTTTGACAACAGCTTTGGGAAAGAAAAAGCTTGTCAACAAATGTTGCTAAATGATTGGATTTCCACATGGAAAAGAATTAACTTGAACCCATATCTCACACCATATTCAAACATGAACTCAAAACAGATCAGTGTTCTAAATAGAAGAACTAAAACCATAAAACACTTTGAAGAAAACATAAGGATAAATCTTCAAGGCCTTGGATTTGACAATGGATTCTTTTTTCTTTTTTACGTCTTTATTGGAGTATAATTGCTTTACAATGGTGTGTTAGTTTCTGCTTGGCAATGGATTCTTATGCATGACACCAGTAAGGTGAGCATGAAAAGAAAAAAATACATAATTGTGCGGCACCAAAATTAAAAGTTTTTGTGAATCAAAGTATTATCAAGAACGTTAAAAGACAGCCTACAGAATGAGAGAAAATATTTGGAAATAATATCTTAGGTAAGAGTTTAATATCCAGAATATATGAAAAACTACAACTCAACAGCAAAAAGACAAACAACCCAATTTAAAAATTGCCGGAGCACTTGAATAGATATTTCTTTAGAGAAGATATACAAATGGCCAATAAGAACATGAAAAGATACTCTGTAGCAGTGGTCCCCAACCTTTTTGTCACCTGGGACCGGTTTTATGTAAAACAATTTTTCCACTGACAGGGCAGGGCGGGATGGTTTAGGTGGTAATTCGAGGGACAGGGACTGGCAGATGAAGCTTTAGTCACTTGCCCATCGCTTGCCCACTGTTCCCTGGGTTGGGGACCCATGCTCTATATCACTGCTTATTAGGGAAATGCGAGTCTCAAAACTATGAGTTACCAGTTTACACCCATTAGGGTAGCCATTAAACAAATAGAATAACAAGTATTGATGAAGATGTGGATAAATTGGAACCATCATGCATTCTTGGTGGTAGTGTAAAATCGTACAGCCACTGTGGAAAAGTGTTTGGCAGTCCTTCAGATGCTAAACATGGAATTACCATATGATTGAGTAATTCATAGATTGAAGTTCTGATACATGCTACCATGTGGATAAAGCTTGAGAACTATGCTGAGTGAAATATGCCAGATACAAAAGGACGGATATTGTATGATTCCTCTATGTGAGTTTCCTAGAGTAGTCAAATTCGTAAAGACGGTGTTGTTTAGGAGTTACCAGGGCCTGGGGGAAGGGGAAAATTAGGAGTTACTCCTTAATGATTACAGAGTTTCTGTTTAAGTTATGGATAAGTTTTGGAAATAAATAGTAATGATGGTTGCACATCATTATGAATGTAATTGTCACTTAGCTGTACACTTAAAAATGGTTAAAATGTTAACTATATTTATTACAATAAAATAAAAAGAAAAACAAAAACCAGTTGACCATAAATGTGATGTTTGTTTCCGGACTTTCAGTTGTACCCTATTGCTTTATATGTCTATCCTTATGCCAGCTCCACATTGTCTTGATTATTGTAGATCTGTAGTGACTTGAAATCAGAAAGTGTAACTTCTCCAGCTTTCTTCTTTTCAAGATTTTTTGACTGTTATGTGTTCCTTGAATTTCCGTATGAATTTTAGAATTTGCTTATCAGTTTCTGGAAGTGAGTTCTTAAGCCCAGTCTGCCACTCCTAGTTGTGGGACCTTTGAAAAATTGCGATTAGAGTAAAAGAGCACTTTACCTCTAGAATGATTCCTTTAGTGAGGAAAGCAGTGTGTTGTAAGGGAAAGAACATGAAATTTGGAATCAGTCTTCCTGAGTACAATACTATAGAATACTGATGGTATGTTAAATTGATAGGTATTCTAAACCTAGCTGTGTCTCATGATGCCATGAAAATAGAAATGTCTGCTATTGTTCTTGATACATCTTAGTTGTGACAGAATCTATCAGTAAAAGTGACAGTTTGAGCATCATTAAAACCATCGATAAGAGAAGTTTAATTATGGTTAAAAATCTAACTTATGTTTCCTCTTTCAGTAGTCATTTACTGTCTACCTTTTTAAACTACTATATGGAAAACCTGAGCACAAAATGGTTGTTTTTCCTCCATGGTTGTTGGGGTGGGTAATGGGCAATTATTGGTGGCACTCTGATGCTAATGGAAGAAACAGTCCATATTTTTAATACACTGTTGCCGGTTTTGAGAATATTTTTTTCTCCTAATTTCAGGTTGGGTGGGACTATATCAGCATACAAGATAGTACCAGATGAAATAGAAGAAATCAAGGTATAGTATGGCGTTTTTCACCTCTACAAAGAATCAGTGTCTCAGTGGGAAGGTGGGCAAATAATTGTTTTTTCTTTATCCTATTGAATCTTTGGCAGTGTTAGGGCATCATTTAATTCCCAGTTATCCTGTTTGAATTAAAATATACATATCAGATAATCATCATCAGATTTCATCTACCATCATCAATACATGTTAGGAAAATCAAGAAAGCAACCCTTTCTTGTAAAATTAATTGAAAAATTTACTTAAGAAAGCACTTTATAAGCATTAGTATGCATAATGGACTTCTTTAAATCTTGTTTTAATTTCTTTTCCCTATCATCTTTCACCAATTATAAATAATATTAGTCTTCTAGTATATACTTCCTGGTTCCTTTGATAACACAGTAGGTCAATCTCAATTTAAAATTTACAGCACAATACATGAAAAATTGACCTTATTCTTTGAATATTACAGCATTGTTACATTTTTCTGTCTCTAACATTTTACTAAATCCTGTGGACTATTAGTCTTCTAGCATAACACGTGGCCCTTTCCTAAAAGCAGTTTACAGTCTAAAGAGAACTGAACTTAGTCTTTTCCATGAATAAAATTTAACAATTGGATAGCAATAGTCAAGGGTAAACAAGATGAGTTGAGCCTCTTAACAGTACATGTAAAGATCTCAACAAATTGTTAAGTTTGATTAGATCAAACTTTTCTAAATCAAGTTCAATAAATTCAAATCTTAGTAAATAATTCCTAAACTTGGTTACATTATTTTTAAATAAGTTAAATTCATGTTTATGTTCTATACTGTTACTTTCAGTATCTCAGGTGTTCTGTGTGGACAACACCAGTAATTAATACCATGATTGTATTCTAGCAGCAAGTGGGGGGAAAAAGTCAGGAGTGTCAAGAGACTCTTTCCAACTTGACATAAATTCATAAAGTAGTTTGGCTGAGAGGAACCTTATGTCTAATCCATATCTCTCATTTTTCAGAAAATAAAATGGGAATTAATAAAGGTGAGCTTATTGAAATTAATTTTTTGTGGTGCTTAAAGGTGCTCTGTCTTATATTACAGTTGCAATATGTGTTAAGTGATAAAGGTAAACAAAGTATTCTATGAAATACATAGGAAGGAAGGACACTTGGTCATTCAAAAAAGATAATCAGCAAAATCTTTCCAAGAGGTATACTAAGCAAATTGGAATTCTGTACAGAAGCAGAGGCACTTGTGAATGCATAAATAGGAGATAATATGACACCAGATAGATCACACGTGTAAAATAAAGATTGTTGAGATGTAGGATTTTCATTGGGCCTTTATGCCATGTTAAGAAATTTGGATTTTAAACTGAAAACTATGGAGTGCCATTATGTGATTTTAAGAAGGAAAGTGGCATAATCAGGTTGGTGATTTTATTAGGTTTTTCTTTGATGAGTGAGAAAAATTATTTCAGTGGAGAAGAGGTTCCATCTATAAAGAAGGAGACCAGATTGCAGGAATATAGGCAACGATTGAAACTTGAACTAAAGCAGTGGCAGTGAGGCTGAAGAAAAAAGCCTCAGATTCAAGAAATATTATTTAAGAAAATAGAATCAACAATATTTGGTGATTTATTGGATATTTAAGGGAAGATGGAAAGGTTGACCTAGGTTTCTGCCTTGGGAATCTGAGTAGATTGTGTTGCTGTTAACCTAAAGAGGAGATACAAAACAAGGAATAAGTTTGAGAGGAAATAGGGTAAGTTTTGGACTTATTGAATTTGAGGTTCCTTTTAGATAACCATATATCCACTAAGCCATTGGGTAAATCAGCTTGTAACTCAAAAGAAAGATAATTCTGTCTTTCAGTTGATACTGAGATTTGTCATTATGCAAAAGTTAGCTGAGGCCATGCTAGTTAGTGGAATTGCCTAAAAGAGCTATATGAGATCATAATAGTGGCCCCAAACTGTTGCCTTGGGGAAGGCCCATCCTAGAAACAGAGGATAAATATACTCTTTTATTAGTTTAATTAATTAGCAGAAATGTTTTCAATTTTTTAGTAGTGACTTTTCTCTAAAGGAGTAGTGTTTTTCATTGTTTTTTTTTTTCTTTTTCGGTACGCGGGCCTCTCACTGTTGTGGCCTCTCCCGTTGCGGAGCACAGGCTCCGGACGCGCAGGCTCAGCGGCCATGGCTCACGGGCCCAGCCGCTCCGCGGCATGTGGGATCTTCCTGGACCGGGGCACGAACCCGTGTCCCCTGCATCAGCAGGCAGACTCTCAACCACTGCGCCACCAGGGAAGCCCGTGTTTTCTTTTTAATTATAGAATTTTAACAGTTACTCCTCAAGAGATTCCTTGAAAAAAAACATGATTCATGGATGACATGTAATAGTGATTATTTTCCATCAGTTACTGTATCTAAAACAGCTTTAGAGAGTTTGAGGCCTGAGGCATAAAAAAATGTGAAATTGATTCTTCCTTTCAAAAGTGTTGGAAGAAAAACAGTCATAAAATATTTCAACATTTTTTGGCACCATTAGTATTTTCAGCTGATACTTTTTGTTTTGATTGGAGGAAATTTGAAACATCTGGTTGTAATGTTTATTTTATTTGGCTAGTATATGAGTAATTTTAAATTACCTAAATAGTACAATTGAGTCTAAATTTGAAATATACTCTTTGTAGTATACTATGTATAAATAAATATGCATGTTTACATTTACTATTAAAAAGATATGATTGGTTGATGAAGCATAATTCAGTTTTTGTCAGATGTGGTAATCTTTCACAATGTTTCTAGCACCAGAAATCATTATTTAGTTCATACACAGTTTGAATTAAGCATACATTTATAATTTACCGTAAATCACCTCATATTGAATGGCTGCTTGGCCAAAGCCTTAAGGGATAAAGAGCAAATACATTCCTAGCCCAATCACAACCATCTCTTCCACCCAATACCCTGAATTTTTATCATTATCAGTTCCTTTCTTTTATTTAGTTTTACTATATATGTATACATCCTTAAATGTTACAATTTATTTTTGTTTCTCTTTGAACTTTGTATGAATTGAGTCTCATTGTATTCAATCTATTGTGCCTTGCTTCTTTTTTTCAATACTGTGAGATTCATCAGGTTGTTGTCTATAGCTAAGGTTTTTGGGGGGGTTGTTTTTGGTTTATTTTTTTGTTTTATTTTTTGCTATAAAATAGTGCATTGTGCCACAAATTATTGAGACATCCTTCTGTTGAAGGATATTCAACTTATTTCCATTTGGAACTATTATGAAAAATGATGCTATAAAATTCTTATAAAAATATCCTGTGTAAGAGTTTCTCTGAAATATATACTGAGGAATGGGATTCCTGAGTTTTAGTAATGTATATTTTCTGGATGAAATCAAACTGTTTTCCAAGGTAGTTAAGCCAATTTATACTGCCACTTGGCTGAATTTATTTAAAATAGATATATTTAAGTATTAACTCTTTAATATATTTGTAATTTATATTGGTGTAAATTTGTTTTTATTTACAAATGAGATGACTAAACTTTCATAATATTTTCCAAATGTATCTATTTCCCCAGCCCAATTTATTGAAAAACTCATCTTTTCCCCCTATGGTTTGAATTGCCTCATGTACCATGTATTAAATTTTCATATGCCTAGACACACACATACACATACACAAATCTCTCTTTTCCTGAACTGTTGTTTCATTGATCTGTTTATCTGTTCCTTTGCTAGCACCATACTATTATGATTATAGTGCTTTCTTTGTATAGTAGGAAAGGTTGTATGTTGCTTTTCTTTTTTATTCTGTTGGCTCATGTATTAATTGCTCCAGATATTACACTGAGTTTGTCAAGTTCAAAAGTGTTCCTACTGAGAAGACTTTTGGTTCTAACCAAGGTGGAGTAGCCCTGTTCTGCCAAAATCTTTCCTCTCACAATTAAAAATCCCTGGACTTTTGTTTGTTTATACTAAAAAATAAACAAGCATAGAAAGACTCTGAAAGGTAGGAATAAGAAATCAGACTGCCTTAGGACTTCAGGACTTGAGGAATGACATGGCACTGAGTTACCTGGGTTTCTTTTTGTCTCCCATTTTACCCAGCCTCCAACCTGGAACCACCAACAGGCAAAGAAAAGCACGTAGAAAAGCCTGTTCCCTCTTGCCAAGGGACCCAAGACAAGGGTGGACTAACAGAACAGAAAGCCTTTTTTGGCATACCCTCCCTACTCCAGCCAAATGCCAGTGAGAAAACTACTTAACTTCCCCAGAGTTTCAGCAGAGCCAAGAAGGGAGCTGATCTTCCACCTCAGCCCTGCCACCTGACAGAAGCAGGTGGCAGATCTCTGAATCCCCTCTGCCAGTGGTGTTGGTGGGGTGATCAGGGAGCTATTCTTCCATCTCTCACATAGCAGGGTAGACAGTTCTCTGATTTCCCTGCCAGAATATGGTAGTGGGGACCAAGTAGGGAGTTGATATTCTATCACCAGCCCAGTAGAAACAGGTTATGCTCTGATTGCTCCTGCAGGGTAGTGTCAGTAGGGTCCAGTGATGAGCCGAGACTCCCCCAACCCAGCAGAAGTTAGACCAAGAGGCAGTGCAAGATAGGACTAGTCATCACTCTACTTCATCCCCCCTTTACTGTGTTAATGAGGCCTTTAAGGGAGATGACACTCCACTCTCATATACATCAACATCAGTGGAGATGTTACTGCACTCTCAGTATGAGTCAACCTTCTACTTCCCTTCCCCTCTCAGTGTTAACAGGGTCCAGCAGGGAGCTGAATATCTCATACTAACAACAATGTGGAGCAAGGTGATGCACCACTTTCACCAGAAAGGTTTCAGCAAGGTTAAGAGAAGAGTTAGACTTCTACCTTATTGTCTTCAATGAGGCAGTGGGAATCAGTGCTTCACTTCTGCCAGAGTGGTGTCAGTGGGACCCAGCAAGAAGCTGAACATATGGCCCTTATACTACAAGTCAACAAGAGGACATCTTAAAAAGATTAAATAGGATTCAGAGTCTCATAATATCCAGAACGTCCTGGGAACAGTCAAAAGTCACTCATCATACCAAGATCAGTGAAAATCACAACTTGAATGAGAAGAAAACAGTGAACAGACACCAGTATGAAGAATAATCACATGTTGGAATTATCTGACAAGGATTTTAAAGCAACAGTCATAAAAATGCTTCAACAAGCTATTAGTAATTCTCTTGAAACAAATGAAGAAAATAGAAATTACAAAAAGGAACCAAATGGAAATTACAGAACTGAAAAGTACCGTCTCCAATATAAAACACTGAAGGTGGGCCGGGGGGTGTGGTGGCAGGGTGGGCAGTGACACCAGAAGGAAGCGGCACAACATTTTTCAAGTGCTGAAAGAAAGAACTACCTGTCACAAAGTCTACATCCAGTCAAATTATCCTTCAGGAATGAATGGGAAGCAGATACTCAGACAAAAGAAAAATAAAAGAATTTGTCACTAGGAAACCTATCCTGAAAGAATGGGTAAATAAATTCTCTAAAGAGAAAGGAAATGATAAGAGAAAAAGGCTTGAAAATTTAGAAAGGAGGAACAACGGCAGAATGGGTAAATAGATTAGCTGATCTTTTTTTATGATTTTCTTAAATCACATTTGAAGGTTGAAGCAAAAATTATAACACCATATGATGTGGTGCACAATGTATGTAAAGTAAATAATGAACATAATCATATTTAAAATGTGGGAGGGTAAAGGTGCCTAAGTGGAAGTAGAGTTTCGGTATTTCACTTGAAATGATAAAACGCCAATACCAGTAGACTGTTTTAAGTTACATCTGTATATTGAAACACCAAGCAACCACTAAAGTATTTAAAATTGTGTACTCAAAAACACTGTAAGTTAAGATGGAATCCTAAAAAGTGCTCAAGTAATCCACAGTAAGGCATGAAAAGAGAAACAGAAGATACAAGCATAAGATAAATAATAAAATGGCAGATTTAAATCCTGAGATATCAACAATTACCTTAAATAAATAATCTAAATATACCAATTAAAAGACAGAAATTGATGTAATGGATTTTTAGAAATGATCCAACATATGCCATTCTCAAGAAACTCATTTGAAAAACAATGACATAGGTAGGTTGAAAGTAAAAGGATAGAAAAAGATATACCATGAAAACACTAATTTTTAGGGACGAGGAAAGCTCTCAAGTCACTAATCTATATTTCTTCCTCAAGAAACTAGAAAAATAAGAGCCAGATATAGTCAGAGCAAGAAGAAGACAGGAGATACTTAAGAATTGGAATCAGTGAAATTGGGAACATTAAAATGACAGGGGAAAATCAAATAAAAGGCTGGTTTTTTAAAAACTCAATAAAATTAGTAAACCTCTTACTAGACTAATGAAACTAAAGAAGACACAATCACCTATATTAGGATAGGACAAAGACTATCACTGCGTATCTTCTAGTCATTAAAAGGATAATTAGAAAGGGCTTTGAAAAACTATACTCATAAATTGGACAACTTAGAAGAAACGGACCACTTCCTCAAAACCCACATACTACCAAAACTAACCACAATGACATAGGCAATCTGCATAGTTGTATAACCATTAAAGAAAGTAAATTTGTAATGAAAAAGCTCCTAATAAAGCTCCAGTCCTGGATGGTTTCATGGGAGAATTCTATCACACATTAAAGAAGAATTAATATCTATTTTACTCAGCTTTACTGAGTCATTTCTCACCTTGTTTTATGAGGCTAGTATTACATTGATACTAAAATCAGAAAAAGACACTACAAAAATGAAAACTGTAGACCAAGATCTCTTATGAACTTAAAATCCTCTACTAAATATTACCCAATCAAATCCAACAATGTATAAAAAATTATTATACACTACTACTAAGTGGGATTTATTTGAGGTAAAAACTTGTTCAACATTGGAAAAACAATCAATGTAATCTATCATATCTACAAGCTAAAAAAGAAAAATTATATGGTCATATCAATTGATGCAGAAAAGGTGTTTGACAAAACCTAAAACCCGTTCTTGAAAAACCTCTTAACAAAATAGGAATGGGGCGGGGGGAAACCTCCTGAACTTGATATAGAACATCTACAAAAAATTAGAGCTAACAATATACTTAATGGTGAAAGAATGAGTGCCTTCCTCTTAAGATCAGGAAAAAAGCAATGTTGTCCGCTCTCACTACTTTCCTCCAACCGAGCACTAGAAGTTCTCAGTAGCACAGGAAGGCAAGAAAACGTATTAAAAGGCACAAAGATTGGAAAGTAAGAAATAAAACTCCCTATTTGCAGATCACATGATTGTCTATGTAGAAAAAAGTATCTAGAGAAAAACTGCAGCTAATAAGTCAGTTCAGTTAATTTGGGGGATATAAGATCAACATCAAAAAGGTCAATTTGATTTTTATATAATTACAACAGTAGGAAGCTGAAATTTAAAACAATACCATTTACAATTACTTCAAATAAAATTAAATAGGTCGCACTTAAGAACACACATATCTGTATGTTTAAAACTACAAAATGCTGAAGAAATAAAAGGACACTTAAAGAAATGGACAGACATACCATGTTCATGGATGGAAAGATTAAACATAGTAAGGGTGTCATTGTTCTCCAAATTGACATATAGGTTTATGCACTTTCTATTAAAAAACCCAACAAGTTTTTTTTATGACATACAATTACATAAATTTATTTTAAAATTATATGGAAAGGCATAGGTTCTAGAATAGCTAAAACAATTTCGAAAAAGAATAAAGGGAAGGACTAGCTCTACCCAATGATAAGGTTTACTGTTAGCTACAGTAATCAAGATAGTGTAGTATTGGCAGATAGATAGATAATATCAATGAAACAGAATGTATAACCAGTAAGTAGACTCACACAAATATGTCCATTTGATGTTTAATAAAGCTACAAAAGTACTTCAGTGGATAACCTTTTCAACAAATGATGCTGGAATAGTTGGGCATCCATAAGCAAAAAAATTAACCTCACCTATTTTATACCTCTTATATAAAAATTAACTCAAAATGGATTATAGATTTAAATATAAAACAAAAGCTGTTAAAAGAATAAAAGGACAAATGTTCAAGACCTATGGTTAGGCAAAGAGTTTATGTCCTATTTTTTGTTTCCTACTATAAATGGAATGCTTTCTCTCTTTTATTTTTATTTTAACCCCTCCTCATCTTTTTTTTTAACTGAAGTATAGTTTACAGTGTTGTGCCAATCTATGCTGTACAGCAAAGTGACTCAGTTTTATGCATATATGCATTCTTTTTTAAATATCCTTTTCTATTATGGTTTATCCCAGGAAATTGGATATAGTTCCCTGTGCTATACAGTAGGACTGTGTTGTTTATCCATTCTAAATGTAGTAATGGTTTGTATCTACCAACCCCAAATTACCAGTCCATCCCTCTCTCTCCCCCTCTTCCCCTTGGCAGCCACAAGTCTTATCTCTATGTCTGTCTGTTTCTGTTTTGTAGAATAGGTTCATTTGTGCCATATTTTAGATTCCACATATAAGTGATATCATATGGTATTTGTCTTTCTTTTTCTGACTTCACTTAGTATGGTAATCTCTAGTTGCATCCATGTTGCTTCAAATGGCATTATTTTGTTCTTTTTTATGACTGAGTAGTAGTCCATTGTATATATATACCACATCTTCTTTATCCATTCATCTGTTGATGGACATTTAGGTTGTTTCCACATCTTGGCTATTGTGAATAGTGCTGCTATGAACTTAGGGGTGCATGTATCTTTTTGGATTATAGTTTTGTCCAGAGTAGGATTGCTGGATCATATGGTAATTTTATTTTTAGTTTTCTGAGGAACCTCCATACTGTTTTCCATAGTGGCTGCATCAATTTGCATTCCCACCAACAGTGTAGGAGTAACCCCTCCTCATCTTGATGGAAATTTCACTCTGGGTAGATGTGGCATCGAGTATGGGGCTTCCTCTCCCCTCAGCTCCCAATTAAGGGTTATGGTATCTCTCCAAGATGGGCAGGCCTTCATCATTTCTCATGCCTCCAACTCTGAATTGCAGAGGTTAGATTCCTGATGAATGCAGTCGAAAGTCAGGGGCTCCCTTCCTTTACCCAGCCCCCATTCATAGGAGGGTAGCTCTAGTCCTGATGCAGCACACTGAGAATACTGGAGGCCTCATCATCCTCACTCCAGCTTGCTCATAGGGCAGAACATCCACATTAGGAGAGGCAGCCCAAGCAGACCAAAGGCTACACAGCACTTGGAACAGTGGCTTAAAGATTTTATCCAGGGTAGTCCATAAGAATATATTACTCTTAAGCTATTCCCAAAGGAAAGACCTTATTTGAAACAATGTGGGGAAGTTCAAGCCTAAGGTCACTCTCAAAAACAATGGATATTTTGGTGGTAAACAATTCAGAGTAGGCTGATAATCTCTCTAAAAGAGCAAGAAGCTAAATTAGTTTATCAGACTGAACCTGGGAGAAAGTCAGCTAAAAAGAATCCTTGGATCAGAACAAACCTCAAAGATGAAATGAAAATCTACCCTGTCTGAATTTAATTGATCAGACTGTGGAGCAACGTATGTCCCCAGGCATTGTTCATCACAGCAGTATCATTAGTGGAGCATAACAGCTGGATGTGCCAGCAAAGAGGCAAAAAGCTTAACAGATCAAGGAAAGAAAAGAGGCAGTTGAAGAAACCCCTACTAAAACCACTGTCTTCCCAAGGTGACTTTGTGTATGCCTTGGCTGTACCCTCTGAGGAGCAATATCAGAAGTTTCATACAGGGTGGAAATAGTCTTTTTAAAGTAGCCTAGCTGATTTCAGTAAACAAATAAATAAACAACAAAGCTCTGAAGAGAGGGAAGGGTGTCAGTATCCCAGGTTGCTACAGTATATTATATAACATGTCCAATTTTCAACAAGTATTTTAAGACACACAAAGAATAGGAGAGTGTGACCATACACAAGAAACAAAGCAGACAACAGAAACTGCCTGTGAGAGGTCCTAGATATTGAATTTAACAGATTTCAAAGCAGTCTATTTAAATACGTTTTTAGAAAAAGAAACAAATCTTCTAGGAAGCCATATTGAAAGAAGGAAAGAAGCCATGATGACAGTGTCTCATCAAATAGAGACTATCAATAGAAATATAAATTATTTTTTAAAAGAACCAAATGAAAATTCTGCCGTTGCAAGTATAATAATGAAATGGAAGATTTGCTAGTGGGGCTCACTCAACAACTGTTCTGAGTTGACAGCAGACTTAAAGACAGGCAAATGATCAGAACCTCAGACAAAGGTGAAACACCATTAAGCACACCAGCATATGGTAATGGGAGTACAAGGAGATAAAAGAGCACAAAAAATATGTCAAAAAATAATGGCTGAAAATTTGCCAAATTTAATTATAAACATTAATGTACACATCCAAGAAGCTCCACCAATTCCAGGTAAGATAAACTAAAATAGATCCATACCCACGCACCTGGTTTTAGTAAGTTCAGGCTGCTATAACAAAGGGCTCATATACGACAAAAGTTATTTTTCACAGTTCTGGAGACTAGAAGTCCGTGGTAATGGTGTCAGTATGGTCAGTTTCTTATGAGGACCTTCTCTGGGTTGCAGACAGCTTTCTTCCCATTCCTCACATGAGAAAGAGAGCTAGCTAGCTCCCTGGCCTTTTGTTATAAGGGCATTAATTCCATTCATAACGAATTCACCTTCATGACCTAATTACCTCCTAAAGACCCCACACCTACCAAATACCATCACATTGTGATTACGGTTTCAACATAGGAATTTTGGTGGGACACAGACTTTCGTTTCATACCACACATCATAGTAAAAGTGCCAAAAGACAAAGATAAAAAGTTTTATAAAAGTTATAAAAAGTTTTCACCAAAAAGGAGTGAACTTGATAAAATTAACATCTGACTTAACATCAATAAAAATGGAGGCCAGTAGTATGACACATTCAAAGTACTGAAAGAAAAAAAAACCTGTCAACAAACCAAGGATCTTGTATCCAGGAAAACTATCTTTCAAAATTGAAGATGAAATACACTCCCAGGTAAACAAAAACTGAGAGAATTTATTGCTAACAGATTCACCTTGCAATAAATACTGACGAAAATTCTTCAGGCCGAAGACAAGTGGCCACATAAAGTAAATGCACACACAGAAAGAGCACTGGTAAAGGTAATTATGTAGTTATAAAAGACCTTATAGATGAATGTTCTTTGTCCTTTCCTCTCATTACTGATTTGAAAAGCAATTGTATAAGACAATACATATACAACTTTTTTGCTGAGCCAATAATATATAGAAATGTAATATATTTGAAAATAACAAAACAAAGAAGGTAGGTTGGAGAGCAAAGCTGCATTAGAGTAAGTATATAACACCAGATGAAATCTTGAACCACAGGAACAAATAGAACCAGAAATAGTAAATAAGAAAGTTAATATCAAAAACTCTATAAATATTTACTTGCCCTCTTACTTTTCTTGGCTTCTTCAATAAACATAAATTATATAAAATCTTAATTATAGCAAATTGTTGAATTTGATGCATGATGTATTTGTATGTACAAAAACATATATATATATATGTAACGTGGATAACAATAGCACAAAAAGGAAAGATGAGAGACTAGAACTATGTAGGAGTAATGGTTCTATATCTCATGAAATTAAGTTAATAAACTCTAAAGTAGATTTTGATAAGATACATATAGTAAACCCTAGAGCAATCACTAAGGAAATAGCTCTAAAACATATATAGTATTTAGTTTATATATATATATCTATCCTTTTGAGAATGTCTCACATATTTGTTTTGTCCTGTTTGTTCATTCTTTTTACTTTCTCTACATCAGTTTTTACTTTTTTGTTTATTTGTCTTTGAATTTAATATTCTGTGTTCTGCTGCATTTTTCCTTTTGACCTGTGTTTATATTCTTCAATCCTAATAAACCTACTCATTTAGATCTAAATTTCAGACATTGTAAGTTTTATGTCCTAGTATGTCCATTTAATTTTTTATAGATTCCATTTCCTGGTGTAATTTTCCATCATTTTTTCTGTTTTATTTATCTCTCTTCTATTTTCTTGAATATATTAATCATAGTTTACTTTAAAATTCTTGTCTGCAAACTCCCCATGCATCTCTTGTGGGGTTTTTCGTCTGTGTTTTCTTTTTAATATTGTGCCGTATTTTCTTACGTACCAAGTAATTTTTATAAATATATTTCCTGTGTAAAACAGTCATATTGGTTATAGCTGATTTATCATCCATCATACTGTCTCCCTTTCTACTGATAGGTAGAAAATATGAGAAAGTGATCACTCCAATTCAGTCAAGAATTTTGCTGGGTTAGAGCTGAGTTGAGAATATAGTGGGTTTTCATCCCTTCCTTCCTGTTACAATAGGAGATTTAGCTTTGATAGTCTTAGGTTCCAGCCTAGCTCTCTTGCCTCCAGCCTAACCAATATAAGCCTCAAAAACTGGCAGATATCTTGAAGTGGAAACTTTCATTGTTCTTTGGTCAGCCTTCCCCAGCAGATCTTTCTTTCTTAAGCACCATGAAGAATGCAAAGGATTTCACTCTGCCTTTCATAAGCTTTTTGTCTAGCTTTGCAGGCTTATGTACAACACTGCAATCCACAATTGTTCCAAAGGAAAAAACAGCCATGTGTTTAAGTCTATTCAAGTTTCCAGTTTCTAAATGTCTAAAAGCTTTCTGGTTTCTTTTCCTCCCAGCAGAGGATCTCTGCCTGGAAAAGCTGATGGTCAGCCCTGTGACCAAAATCAGCAAATATCCCCAGTGTAGATGGGTGCGGTGGGTAAGAAAAGCTACAGATTATCAGTTTAACTTAGAAAAGTTTCCCCATTTCTAAAATCTTATTTTGTCTAATTTATTGGTTCTGTAGCTTTTCAGTGTCTTTTAAAAAGTAGGATTTTTGTAATTATTTGATTGTCTACTCATTATGGTATGTAAGTATTGACGTGCTATGATCTACTGCACTCTGCCCAAAAGCAGAACTCTGGCATTATATTTTTAACTGATTATTGCTAGGAAACATTGTTATTATATCTAGTAGTTTTTCAGTTGATTGATTTAAATAAACTTCAGTAAAGTGAAATCACAAAGTCACATCCTTTTGCCAGGATTGTGTTTTGTTTGTTTGTTTAATGTTCAGCGTATCAGGCACTGTGGTAATTGCTTAAAAACTACTAACTCATTTTAATCCTCATAACAAACATATGAGGTGGGTACTATTATTGTTACTATTCATAAGTGAGGAAAATGAAGCAAAGATCATTAAGTGATTTGTCCAAGGTCACACAGCAAGTAGTGGTGGAGCCAGGTTCAAGCCCAGATTCTGGATTCTTTTATGGTAATGAGAATTAGTAGTAGCTTAGATACAAGACATCATTCACCCAATCTTTCTACATGAATACAGCAGACCCATTGAGGAAATGTTTACTTCAATATTTGTTACTTTGTTTTATTTTAGAAGATGTTGGAAATAGGAGTTTATTAATTTATTTATTTTTGCTGCGTTGGGTCTTCGTTTCTGTGCGAGGGTTTTCTCTAGTTGTGGCAAGTGGGGGCCACTCTTAATCGCGGTGCGCGGGCCTCTCACTATCGCGGCCTCTCTTGTTGCGGAGCATAGGCTCCAGACGTGCAGGCTCAGTAGTTGTGGCTCACGGGCCTAGTTGCTCCGCGGAATGTGGGATCCTCCCAGACCAGGGCTTGAACCCGTGTCCCCTGCATTAGCAGGCAGATTCTCAACCACTGTGCCACCAGGGAAGCCCAATATTTGTTACTTTTTGATACCCCCTTCTCTTAATTGGATTGTTATTCTTAAATCTCTCATTTGCCCTTTTATTTATTCAATAATAATTTATTTAGCATTTGTTTCTTCTGTACTTAAACTCACTTGGTTATCTCATCCAGTTTCATAGCTCTTGTTTCAGTTCTGTTTCCTAAAATAAACTTTTTAATGAAGTATAATATTCTATATGAGTTGTACATAAAAGTCACAAATCGTAAGTGTAAAACTTGTTAAATTATCACAAAGAGAACACATCTGAGTAACCCACAGCTAAAGAAATACAGTATTACCAGCATCCCAGAAATCTCCCTATGCCCCCTTCCAATCACTACACCTTCCCTCTTCCTCAAAGGTAATTACTATCTGATTTCTGTCACCATGAATTATCTTTACCTGTATCAAACTTTATAGCAATGGATAATTGCTGTGCTTTTTGTTTTATTAAATGTACAATTTAGTTATCCATTCTTTTGATGAAGGATATTTGGGTTGTTTCCAGTTAGGGGCTGTTATGAATAATGCTGCAATAAACAGTCTTGAACATGTCTTTTGGTGCACATATATACACATAATCTCATTAGATATCCACCTAATAGACAAGCTAGATGTGACCTAGAGATACTGGATCGTAAGGTATATAAATGAATAATTTCACTAGATTCTGCAGTTTTCCCAAGTACATGTATGCATTTATATTCTCTTTAGCATTTTAGGAGAACTCCACTTAACTTCACATTCTCACTAACATTTTGTATTGTCAGTCTTTTTTCATTTAATTATTTCAGAGAATTGTGACCAAAAATGTTTCCAATATATGTATTTCTCTAGTAAATAACTAATGATATTGAGCATATTTTCATATAATTTGGATATCCTCTTTTGTGAAATGACTGTTCGTGTGTTTTGTGTTTTAAAAGTTAGGTTAGCTGTATTTTTCTTCTTTATAGTAGGCATTACCTATGTGTTCTGGATGAGTCCTTTGATATGTGTATTACACATTTATTCTCGCAGTCTGTTGCTTCCCGTTTTACTCTCTTAAAAGTGTCTCTGACAAATAGAAATTCCAAATTTTTATGTAAGTCAGCTTGTCAACCTTTTCAGTTATAATTAGTGAAGAAATATTTGTTGATTAAATGAATGATCCTGAAGATTTCAATGTCTTGTGCAAGAGACAGTCTTATTCATTATAAAATGTAATTTTTATGTTAAATATGTATACTAAAACTTTTAGAGCACAGAGGGGACAGTGACTAATTTTGGCTTAGAGGGTAAAGGAATTCTTCATGAAGAATATGATGAGAAGGGCTTCTAAAGCAAAAAAAAAAAAAAAAAAGTGAGCAAAGACACTATATATGAATAAACAGTTGGTTTTTAAAATAAATTTATTTATTTATTTTGGCAGCGTTGGGTCTTCGTTGCTGCACGTGGGCTTTCTCTAGTTGTGGCGAGTGGGGGCTACACTTCATTGCGGTGCGCGGGCTTCTCATCACGGCGGTTTCTCTTCTTTGTGGAGCACAGGCTCTAGGCGCATGGGCTTCAGTAGTTGTGGCTCACGAGCTGTAGAGCGCAGGCTCAGTAGTTGTGGCGCACGGGCTTAGTTGCTCCACAGTATGTGGGATCTTCCCAGACCAGGGATCGAACCCATATCCCCTGCATTGGCAGGGGGATTCTTAACCAATGTGCCATCAGGGAAGCCCTAAACAGTGTTTTTGAGAAATGCAAGTTTGTCTAAAGTCAAGGGATTATTAAGAATAACTTTAGGAGATGACAATGGAATGTTAAGTTGCTGGAGTCACATTGTAAATGATTTGTATGTCTTAGGGAGGGAAACTTGAAGATTTTGAAAAGAGACATTTTTTCAGGTATATTTCAGAGGATTTGCTATCCTTAGCAAATGGATTGGAAGGAGGTATAGGGGCAGAATACTTAGGATGCTCTATACCAATCTAGATGAATGATGATAAAGGCAAGGCTCATGTCTTTCCAACAGTAATGGAAAATATGGGAGGTACATCACAGTGGTTAATAAAACAGACTCTGTATCTTAATTGGATTGTGACCATGCCTGTATCTTAACCATTCTGTGTTTTCCTAAAAATATGGATAGAACAAACCAGCCTTTGTTGGATTACAAAACCTGCTGTTGTTATTTTGAGGATGAAATGTTTATAAAGTACTTAGCACAGTGCCTGGTACATAGTGAGCACACAGTAAATGGCACCTATGTGATATGATCCAAATAGACTTGAGAAGTGAGGAGTAGAAATAGACTGATTCAGGTTTTTAGCTTAGACAATGTCATGGAAGATAGTGCCAATCCCTGAGGTCAGGAATTAAAAGGAAAAAATCATATTTGGGAGGACTAATGAATGTTGGGGGTCTTTAAGGCATATAGGTAAGAATCTAAAACTGGGAATTTATTCACTTCCGAATGCAATTAATTTAGTGTTTTTGTCTGGTTTGTTCAGTGTTGATGATTTTCATCTCTCTTCTTTTCTGGTACTATTCACTTAATTGAGAGCACCTTTTTCTATGTTATATTCTCCTCAGGATAAGGGCATCCCAGAGGAATGATGAAAAAAAGTATTTATTTAAAATATTAGAAATATTATATTGCTGTAAGTTTTCTCTCACCATATTTCTGATCATTTAGTCCCTTAAGGGGGAAAATAAAAACAGACCTTGCATTACCATTGTGCAATGTAATTTTCCTCTCAATATCAGAACAATCTGATCTGGTAAAATGAGTTGTTCTTGGCTCTCTTTGAAAAGATAGTTTAAGCCTACCTCTCTTCTATTTTCGCTGCCTATAGATAGATCAGTGTTTTATTGTTCCTCTTACTAATTATTATTAATATCTTTACACAGAGGTCTTGGCAAAAATTCCATCCAAATACTATATTTAACCTTACTAAAATGAATTTCCTCTGCTCTTCTTTACTAATAAACATATAAATTATATTGTAACATCTTAAAAATATTTTTTGCCACTGATATTCTTATTGAAAACTAAACCATAGTGATGGTTATTACTATTAAAGTTACTGAAAATCAGACCTTTTATATTCCACATATGGCTAAATATCAGTGAATAAAATTGTTTTGAGATAACTTTTGTTAAGGAGATTTTTAAATAGCATTAAATTAATTAAATAATAGGTGTTATCTATGCCCAATTATTTACCTAGCTATATTCAGCCTGGAATAAAATGTTCAAAGGAGAACCACATCATATACAAAACTTTGTCAGAGGCATATCATTGACGTTTGAAAGAAGGTGATGTAATTTAAAAAATTCTTTTATGTCCTACTCATTATAAAATTTGAATATGAAGATGGATTCTCACACAAAATTTTGGTATATGCATAAGTCAGTAATAAATAATGTGGTTTAATCCATGGAAACAACCTAAATGTCCATCGACAGATGAATGGATAAAGATGTGGCACATGTATACAATGCAATATTACTCAGCCATAAAAGGAATGAAATTGAGTTATTTGTAATGAGGTAGATGGGCCTAGAGTCTGTCATACAGAGTGAAGTAAGTCAGAAAGAGAAAAACAAATACCGTATGCTAACACATATATATGGAGCCTGGAAAAATGGTACTGATGAACCTAGTGGTAGGGCAGGAATAAAGATGCAGACGTTGAGAACAGACTTGAGGACATGGGGGGGAAGGGGAGGCTGGGGTGTAGTGAGAGAGTAGCATTGACATATATACACTACTAAATGTAAAATAGATAGCTAGTAGGAAGCTGCTGCATAGCACAGGGAGATCACCTCCATGCTTTGTGACCTCCTAGAGGGCTGGAATAGGGAGGGTGAGAGGGAGGCTCAAGAGGGAGGGGATATGGGGATATATGTATGCATATAGCTGATTCACTTTGTTGTACAGCAGAAACTAACACAACATTGTAAAGCAATTATACTCCAGTAGAGATGTATTAAAATGAAAATGAAACAAAATAAATCTCTTCTGCATTTAGGTTGCAAATTAAACCAAAATTTCAAATACTTAAAAAAAATGTGCTTTGACCAACTATCTTTGCTTTCTTAATAGTTTTATATTGTGTGTGTATGTGCATCCATGCACATACAAACAGGCACTTATTTTTTAAGTTCCTGTTGTGTACTCAGAATTATAGTAGATGTTTTTCATGTCCTTGCTTACCTTACTCCTCTTAACAGTGGTCCAGCTTTCAAAGAATTTCACTAACTTGCCTATGGATATAAAGCTAGCAAATCGACTAGAACTGAAACAGGCACCCAGGTCTGTCTTGCCTCCAAGCCTGTTCCCTTTCTATTACCTTTTCTTCTACCCCAATGGCTCACAGTTAGAAAACTTATAAAGGTAAATAGTGTTGTTTATAGATGTGAAAAACTAAAAGCAGCAAAAATATTTATCCATAGGGTTTTTAAATTAAAATATATAGACTATTTTATGTAGATTTAAAAATCATTTTAGTGAACTTACTAATGATATATTGTCAAACTGAAAAATCAAGTTAATAGCACAGGTGTGTGTGTTTATATATGGAAATTTGTATAGAAGGATGATTAGCAAGTTTTAAATGGGTTATCTCTGGTAAAATGTTGGTGATTTTCAATTCTTTATACTTCTTTATTTTGATTGAATTATTTTTGTCTTTTTTTCAGTAAGCATGTATGTTTAGAATCATGAAAATCACTAAGACTGTTCTCATTTGGCACCCAAAAATTAAAAGTGGTACAAAAATAGGAACAGGTTAAAATACAAAACATTTATTTTTTTCACCAACGGTCATTTCTAGAACCTAGTTTGTAATTGTATAACAGATGATACGTGTAATCAAACTTCTCTCACATAGCCATTTCTTTTTTTTTCATATTGCCTATTCTACAGCAGTGAGTAGAATGACTTTAAATGCCAGACCCATAGAGGTGGCATTAAATTTTATTGATAAATAAAATAATAAGCATTTAAACTACTTTGAGAGGAAGCTCTATTCCAGTATAGCATAGTAGTTCCTATTAGAAGCCCCCTATTAGAAGCCCCTGTTGTTTTCATAAATAACAATTATAAAGTCTGGACCAAAAAACCCCCATAACTACCTGAAAGCACTGGAGAGTGACCAAGAGCAAGTAGATTCTGACATTTGGAAGAAGGCACTAGTTGAGTATTCCATTTTTATAACACTTAACCCCAGAATAGGCCCCAGTTTGGCCTAGCTGGCAGCTGAAATCTGTAGGCTTACTGGCTGGAAAAACAGAGTTTGGGCAGCCACAGCTGCTTTAAAGTGATGGGGGTACTACATCACACTGGTCAGAATGGCCATCCTTAAAATCTACAAATAACAAATGCTGGAGAGGGTGTGGAGAAAAGGGAACCCAGCTACACTGTTGGTCGGAATGTAAATTGGTGTAGCCACTGTGGAAAACAGCATGGCGGATCCTCAAAAACTAAAAATAGAGTTGCCGTATGATCCAGTAATCCCACTCCTGAGCGTATATCCAGACAAAACTACACTTCAAAGAGATACGTGCACCCTTATGTTCATAGCAGCACTATTCACAAGCCAAGACATGGAAACAACCTAAATGTCCTTTGACAGATGAATGGATAAAGAAGATGATGTACATATACACAGTGGAATACTACTCAACCATAAAAAGAATGAGATAACGCTATTTGCAGCATTACATGGATGGACCTAGAGATTATCATACTAAGTAACGTCAGTCAGAAAGAGAAAACCAAATACCATATGACATCAATTATATGTGGAACCTAAAATATGATACAAATGAACTTATTTACAAAACAGAAACAGACTCACTGATATAGAAAACAAACTTATGATTACTAAAAGGGAAAGAGGGTGGGGGAGGGATAAATTCAGAGTTTGGGATTAGCAGATACAAACTACTGTATATAAAATAAACCACAAGGTCCTACTGTATAGCACAGGGAACTATATTTAATATCATGTAATAAACCATAATGGAAAAGAATATAAAAAGAAAAGTGAGTGGGGAAATCCTGGAAAAGATAGAGCCAAAGAGAGGCGCCTCAAATTCTGTAAAAAAGCTCCCTAGATCTCTGGCTGACATCTGAACCATGAGTAAACTATTGTCAGCACAGCTAAGGCTAAAGGAATTGAATTAAATTTTGGATTGCCGTCCACTGCAGAACAGACAGTTTTCAGTTAGGTCTACCCAAGTCATCTGCTTCTTGAAATAGAAAGCAATCCACGTTCTTCAGAATAATATAACAAAACTTAGTATCTCTTCAACATATCATTCAGTCATGTACAGGATGCAATCCAAAATTATTTAACATACAAAGAAATAAAAAAATGTGACCCATTTTCAAGAGGGCAATCAACTGATATTAACCCCAAGATGACCCAGCTATTGGCGTTAACAGACAAAGATTGTTAAAGCAGCTACTATATCTAGGCTCAGTGATTAAAGAAAACATGCTTGTAATTAATGAAGAGACATGAAATCTTAGCCCTAAAATAGAGACTATTAAAAAGAACCAAATGAAAATTTTAGAACTGAAAAATACAATAGCTAAAAAGTGTTTTGAGAGTATCTTTTTATCTTTAATTCAGGGTCTCACATGAGCTAATTTAAGAATGATGGCAATAAGACCATGTAATAAATGCATAGAGTTATTAAATAAAACTTTACAGCATGTTGGATTCACTTTCAAACCAACAGAATTCATGCCTAGTTATTTGTGTTTGGAAAGTTTTGGTATTGTTTGTTAGTGGAACTGTACTGTGGAAATGTAGAATAAAAGGAAAACTGGAAAATATTCACAGTTTTTACTCTGAAAAATCATCTTTGGGTATGAGACAGAGATCATGCTAAAGGTAACACACTGTTTTACCTTGGCAAATTTCTTATGTAATATAGCATATCTATTTAGAATTAATAGTGGATAGTAGAACAGCTAGTGTTAGAGCTTCAAGCTCCCACCCCTCCACAGAAACACTATAAAGCAAGCAGAAACTTATTGGAGAGGATCAAGATGGTGGAGTAGGAGGATGTGGAGCCCACCTCCACCCACAGACACATCAAAAGTACACCTACATGTGGAAGAATTCTCACAGAAAACCAACTGGAAACTAGCAGAAGATCTCTTATACAATGAAAGCTTCAAGAAAGATAGCCATGTAAATGGGTAGGATGGGGGAAAAAAGGGATCAGGATGGGATCATCGCCACTGGGAGGGATCTGTGATGGAGGGAAGGCCCACGTGGGCAGCCCCTTGCCCTGGGGAGCCCCATTGCCTGCTGGGATGACTGCCAGGATACACAGAGGAGCTGATGGGGCCAGGACTCTGCTTGCAAGGAGTGAGCTCATGCTGGTTTGATAGCAATCAGGATAGAGAGAGATCTACGCTGACAGCTGCCATCTTGCTACGCTTCCTAGCCCAAAACCTGCACCAGCCAGGGTTACTAGTATGCACAGAGGCTAGGTACTGAATCTCAGAGGGAAGGGCCCTGGGAGAGGACTCAGTCTAGGTGCATGGAGACAGCCTGGAGGCCTTGGGGGCATAGTCCAGACCAAATCTCAGAGCCTATTGTCAGTGTGTGCACAGGGACAGGCCACAGGTCCTGAATCAGAGCCACGGTTAACACTCAGGTAGGTGGGTACGGGTTAAGCAACCACAGAGTTTGTTGGTGCACACACCAGGTGGCACCACAGAAATTCACGTCTCGGGTTGACAGCCTCTGGGGAGGAGTACACAAGTGGTTAATTTTCCAGCAGGAGCACACCAGTTCTGCTCATCCTATACCAGTACTTGGAGCCAGATCTGGGGTGACAGGTCTTGGGAGAGGCCTGCCACAGAAGCAACCCAGGTCCCAGGCCACAGCATAACCAACTCAATTCCTGCAGTGACAGCACCCTGGCCCCCAGCACCAGCCTAGCACCAGGTCTGGGATGAACACAACAGAGAAAGGGATGCAACCTTGGGCTGCTTCTAGGCAAAACCACAGATGCCTGCACGGGTAGCAGATAGGTTTGCTGTGACCACATGGGCCTCACTTGCTTCAGCACTCACCTCCTTTGGGACAAATCATGCACTTAAAGGCAGTGGAACCTTATAAAACCCAACCCTCAGGAGTTCTGCTCCAACTGGGAAGCAGACCCTGCCCTCCACAGGGCTGTGAGCAGAGAGGAGGCCCCACCTAACATCCAGTGCAGGCTCTGAAAACCATAACACCAATCACACCCCCTATCAAGGGAATAATGGCAAGCACACTCTGAGGAAAAACGTGGCTGGCATCCATACCAAAAACACCCCTTGCATCAAAAATATTGGACTCACACAGTCTACACAGGGACGCTCCCACATAAAAACACCCCTTCAAGATCACAGTAGATAACTGTTTTTCCTAAATTCATAGAGACAGAGAAAGTTAAGTAAAATGAAAAAGCAGAGGAATTAATCCCAATTAAAACAAGAGAAATCCCCTGAAAGAACAAATAATGAAATGTCTCACCAGTCTACAAGACCCCAAGTTCAAAAAGGAGGTAATAAAAATACTAAAGAAATTAAGAAAGATTATCAATAGAAATGCAGGTTATTATAACAAGGAACTAGAAACTATAAAGAGGAACCAATCAAAATTAGAAAACTCAATTGCCAAAATAAAAACCAATCTAGAAGCACTGAATAACAGAATAAATAACACAGAAGAACAAATAAGTGATCTGGAAGATAGAATAATGGAAATCACCCAATCAGAACAGCAGATAGAAACATGAAAAAAAAATTAACATGTGAGATCTATGGGATAATATAAAGTGTGACACCCTACCCATGATAGGGGTTCCAAAAGGTGAAGGGGGGATTAAAAACGTATTTGAGGGCTTCCCTGGTGGTGCAGTGGTTGAGAGTCTGCCAGCCAATGCAGGGGACATGGGTTCGTGCCCCGGTCCGGGAAGATCACACACGCTGCAGAGTGACTGGGCCCGTGAGCCATGGCCGCTGAGCCTGCGCGTCCGGAGCCTGTGCTCTGCAACGGGAGAGGCCGCAACAGTGAGAGGCCCGCGTACCGCAAAAAAAAAAAAAAAAAAAGTATTTGAAGAAATTATGGCTGAAAACTTCCCAAACCTAAAGAAGGAAACAGATGTCCAGGTACAGGAAGCACAGAGGATACCAAACAAGATGAATCCAGACAAACCCACACCAAGACATCATAATTAAAATGGCAAAAGTTAAAGAGAGGATTCTAAAGGCAGCAAGAAAAAAACAAAGAGTCAATTACAAAGGAACTCCCATAAGGCTATCATTTGATTTTTCTGCAGAAACTTTGCAGGGCAGAAGGGAATGACATGATATATTCAAAGTCCTGAAAGGGAAAAGCCTGCAGCCTAAGATAATCTGCCCAACAGATTATCATTTACAATAGAAGGAGAGGTAAAGAATTTCTCAGACAAGATCATTCTTTAACACCATTCTCAAAAATAAGCTCAAAATGGATTAAAGACCTAAATGTGAGACCAGACACTGTAAAACTCCTAGAGGAAAGCATAGGCAAAGCACTCTTTGACATAAATCACAGGAATATCTTTTTCGATCCTTCTCCCATAATAACGGAAATAAAAACAAAAGGAAACAAGTAGGACCTAATTAAACTCAAAAGCTTTTGCACAGCAAAGAAAACCATAAACAAAACGAAAAGACAAACGACAGATTAAGAGAAAATATTTGCAAATGATGGGACCAATAAGAGATTGGTCTCCAAAGTTTACAAACAGCTTATGAGACTTAATATCATCAAACAACCCAATCAAAAAATGGGCAGAAGACATAAACAGACATTTCTCCAAAGACATACAGCTGGCCAAGAGGCACATGAAAAGATGTTCAGCATCACTAATTAATAGAGAAATGCAAATCAAAATTACAATGAGATATCACCTCACACCAGTCAAAATGGCTATCATCAAAAAGTCTACAAACAATAAATGCTGGAGAAGGTGTGGAGAGAAGGGAACCCTCCTACACTGTTGCTGGGAATGTAAATTGGTACAGCTACTATGGAGAACAGTATGGAGGTTCCTTTAAAAAATAAAAATAGAGGTACCATATGACTTTGTAATCCCACTCCTGGGCATTTATCCAGAGAAAAGCATGATCTGAAAGGATACATGCACCCCAATGTTCATTGCAGCACTATTCACAATAGCCAGGACATGGAAGCAACCTAAATATATTGACAGAGGAATGGATAAAGAAGATGTGGTACATATATACAATGGAATATTACTCAGCCATTAAAAAGAATGAAATAATGCCATTTGCAGCAACATGGATGGACCTAGAGATTGTCATACTGAGTGAAGTAAGTCATACAGAGAAAGAGAAATATCCTATGATACCCCTTATATAAGGAATCTAAAAAGAAATGGTACAAATGAACCTATTTACAGAACAGAAACAGACTCACAGACTTAGAGAAGGAGCTTATGGTTATGGGGGGGGGGAAGGATGAGGGGAAGGGATAATTAGGGAGCTTGGGATTGACATGTACACACTGCTATATTTAAAATGGATAACCAACAAGGACTTACTGTGTAGCACAGGGAGCTCTGTTTAATGTTATGTGGCAGCCTGGGTGGAAGGGGAGTTTGGGGGGAGAATGGATACATGTATATGTATTGCTGAGTCCCTTTGCTATGCACCTGAAACTATTACAACATTGTTAATTGGCTATACTCCAATGTAAAATAAAAAGTTAAAAAAAAAAAGAATTTCTCAGACAAACAAAAACTAAAAGAAGACAGCAATAGTAAATGTACCCTAAAAGAAATATTGAAAGGTCTTCTCTAAATAGAGAAGCATGAATCTCTAGGAAAGGGAATATCACAATAGGAAAGGCAAATTTATAAAAAGAATTGACGATCACTTAAATAAGCTAGTACAGAGCAACAACAATAAAAAAGCTAATCGAAAAATGAACAGAAGAGCTAAATAGACCTTTCTCCAAAGAAGACATACACATGGCCAAGAGACACATGAAGAGATGCTTAGCATTGCTTATTAGAGAAATGCAAGTGAAAACCATGAGATACCACTTCACTCTAGTCAGAATGGCTATCATCAAATAATATATGCTGGAGAGGGTGTGGAGACAAGGGAACCCTCATACACTGTTGGTATGAAAGTAAATTGGTGCAGCCACTATGGAAAAAAGTATGAAGTTTCCTTAAAAACTAAAAATAGAGCTTCTATATATAATCCACCAATTCCACTCCTGGGCATATATCCAGAAAAGTTGGAAACTCTAATTCAAAAATCTGTATGCACTCCAATGTTTATAGCAGCACTATTTACAATAGCCAAGACATGGAAACCACCCAGGTGTCCATCAACAGACAATTGGTTTAAGGTGATGTGGTATATATATATACACAGTGGAATATTAATTAGCTATAAAAATGAATGAAATATTGCCATTTGCAGCAAAATAGATGGACCTAGAGAATATCATACTCGGACAAGTAAGACAGAGATAAACAAATATTACATGATTTCACGTACATGTGGAATTTTAAAAATAATACAAATGAATAAATATAGAAAACAGGAACATATTCACAGACATAGAAAACAAAGTTATGGTTACCAAAGGGGAAAGGGAGGGGGAAGAGGGATAAATTAGGAGTATGGTATTAATAGATACAAACTACTAAACATAAAATAGGTAAGCAACAAAGATTTACTGCACAGGGAACTGTATTCAATATCTTGTAATAAAGTATAATGGAAAATAATCTGAAAAAAGTGTATATAACTGAGTCACTTTGCTATATACCTGAAACTAACAGAATATTATAAATCATCTATACTTCAATTAAAAGAATAGAATTATTCCTCTTAAAAAACAAAAACAGGGCATTCTCTGGCGGTCCAGTGGTTAAGACTTCACCTTCCAATGCAGGGAGTGCAGGTTCGATGCCTGGTCGGGGAGCGAAGATCCCATGTGCCTCACTGCCAAAAAAACAAAACAGAAAACAGAAGCAATATTGTAACAAATTCAATAAAGACTTTAAAAATGGTCCACATCAAAAAAAATCTTTAAAATAACAAAGAAACAAGCAACAACTGTTAGCATCAACTTTTTCAGAGCTCTATTTCAGAAAATAGTCAAAGGTTTATAGCAGCCAAGCAAACACTGAATCAATAATTTTGATTTGTTTGGGGTGATGAAAAAGTTTTGAAAAGAGATAGTCATGATAGTTGCACTGCATTGTAAATGAAATTAATGCCACTGTGTCACTGAATTGTGCACTTAAAAATGGTTAAGATGGCAGGGTTTATTATATAAATATTTCATCACAATAAAAAACTTTTTGAAAAGAAAAGTAGAGTTATGTGTTGGTAATTTGCTACAACATGTGTGAGTCTTAAAAACACTATGGTAAGTAAAAGAAGCCAGTCACAAAAGACCACATGTTGTATGACTCCAATTGTGTGAATGTCTAGAATAGGCAAATCCGTAGAGACAGAAAGTAAATTTGTGGTTGCTTGGGCCCTCCCAGTCTGAGAAGTAGTGACTGCTAATGTTTGCCAGGTTTCTTTTTGGAGTGTTGGTAAATTCTAAAATTATATTATGGTAATGGTTGCACAACCTTTTGAATTTATTAACAACCCATGAACTGTATACTTTAAATATACAGCTTTATGATATGTGAACTGTATCTCAATAAAGCTCTTTAAAAAAAAAAGATTATGAGCTCACACAAATAAAGTTTCTTAAGTAAGCCTAATCCATGGGATGGGCTAAATAGTGAGAAAATGTAAAAGGATTGGTAAGTAATAATAGACCTTAAATATAATAGACCCTAATATAGACCTTAAGTGTGTATAATTAGTTTTACCATTCCTGGTCTTAGTGTATTTGAAGCAGATCAGGATGAACTGGGATTAGGAAATAAGAAGACAGCCAAGAAATACTAAATTATGTAATCTGGATGCATATTCACCTTTACACTGTTTACTAAGTGATATATCATTACTGCCTGAATGTGTGTGAATATTGTGTGACCTGCTAGAGCTGTTATATTTAATTTTTTGGAGGTTATGGATACCGTGACCCTTGTCTCTCCAGAAGATCCTCATAGGTATATACTTTTGGATGTGATTTTACAAGAAATGTAAATCATGGACCATGGTAAGAACATAGAGCCTTATTACTCTAATGAAATAGCCTGAGTTGGATAAAAGATTTAGGAGTTCTTGAGCGAGAAAGTTGATATAAAGAATTAGACACAGAGAGAGAAAGAATGTAAGACAAGAAAAGAGCCCTCTGAAACCATGGTAAAAATGGGTAAAGAGCTTGGAATCTATAGAGACCAGAGTTTTATTACTACCATCTACCAGTACTAATTAAACAAATCTCTTACTATAGAAGAACAAAATACATTGGTAAAGCATATGAATAGGGGATAATGAACGGAAAGAGTACCAGTAGTGATAACAAAAATAAAACCATATTCTAATAAACATCTATGTTTGCTTTCTTAGCATCCCAGCTGTTCATTCTAATATTATTTTCCATTACCTCATTGAAGTATGGAAAGTATACTCTTCAGGAAAAAAAAATTAGAAAAACAAAACAAATATGTTTGTTCTATAAACAAACAATAGAACAATCTTTTTTGTTCTATAAAGATTTTAATCATTAAAAAAATTAGCTTCCCTGAAGCAAGAGTTTATATTGACTGTTTTCCATTGAGATTCAAGACTCTTAAGGCTAAAGGTCGAAGAAGAAGATGCCATCATCCCCTTTTCTCTTAGATCTTGTTATATCTTTAGTATGTAAACAAATCCACACATATATTGTTATTCCAAATGTTCAACCTTGGAAGCAGCATTTTTCTATATTTCTATTGGCTACATTGATTCTGTATTCTGGAATCTTACTGAACTTTGATTGTTATCAGGCTAGTCATATAAATATCTCATAAATTTAGTGTGATATCTCTATAAAATGGGATAAATATTCTTGCAATTATCTCATGGGATGAGCAGATTTGTCCTTACCTTGCGGAGTTCTTTAGCAGTGGGCCACAATATACCACCCTAGACCTAGAAATCTAAATGTATCTATAGTAGAAAAGGAATGATGGTACAAGTAACACACACACACAAATTGAGCAAAGTGTAAATACTGTAGCAGTGTGTTCTATGTGTGAATGTTTCTCAGTTGTTTTTAACAACTTTGGGGACCTAGTATACTAATGTGATAAATGGTTCTCTCTCCTCTTTCCAAAGCCCTGGTAGTTCTGATTGAAATATATTGAATACCTAATGTTGAATTGCTCTCAAACTATTGGTCATATGTCTGTTTTGTCTTGTTCTGTTTTTTACTCTGTTGAGGTATAGTTGCTTCATCATGTTGTGCTAGTTTCTGCTGTACAGAGAAGTGAATCAGCCATATGTATACACATATCCCCTCCCTTCTGGATTTCCCTCCCATCTAGGTCACCAAAGAGCATTGAGTAGAGTTCCTTGCACTATACAGCAGGCTCTCAGTAGTTACTCTGTTCCATACATAGCAGTGTATACATGTCAATCACAATCTCCCAGTTCATCTCACACCCCCTCCCCCCTGCTTCCCCCTTTTGGTGTCCATACATTTGTTCTCTATGTCTGTGTGTCTATTTCTGTTTTGCAAATAAGTTCATCTGTACCATTTTTCTAGATTCAACATATATGTGTTAATATACAATATTTGTTTTTTTCTTTGACACTCCAGTCTGTATGATAGTCTCTAGGTCCATCCGCGTCTCTACAAATGACCCAATTTCGTTCCTTTTAATAGCTGAGTAATATTCCATTGTGTATATGTACCACATCTTCTTTATCCATTCATCTGTCGATGGCTATTTAAGTTGCTTCCATGTCCTTGCTATTGTAAATAGTGCTGTAGTGAACATTGGGCTTCATGTGTCTTTTTTAATTATGGTTTTCTCAGGTATATGCCCAGTAGTGGGATTGCTGGGTCATATGGTAGTCCTAGTTTTAGCTTTTTAAGGAACCTCCATACTGTTCTCCATAGTGGCTGTATCAGTTTACATTCCCACCAACAGTGCAAGAGCATTCCCTTTTCTCCACACCCTCTCCAGCATTTGTTGTTTGTAGATTTTCTGATGATGCCTGTTCTAACCGGTGTGAGGTGATACCTCACTGTAGTTTTGATTTGCATTTCTCTAATAATTAGTGATGTTGAGTATCTTTTTATGTGCCTCTTGGCCATCTGTGTGTCTTCCTTAGAGAAATGTCTATTTGGGTCTCCCGCCCATTGTTTGATTGTTTTTCTGATATTGAGGTCAATGAGCTGTTTGTATATTTGAGAGATTATTCCCTTGTCAGTTGCTTCATTTGCAAATATTGTCTCCCATTCTGAGGGCCGTCTTTTTATTTTGTTTATGGTTTCCTTTGCTATGCAAAAGCTTTTAAGTGGGGGAGACCTTCAAAATGGTGGAGGAGTAAGACGTGGAGATCACCTTCCTCCCCACAGATACATGAGAAATACATCTACATGTGGAACAACTACAGAACACCTACTGAACGTTGGCAGAAGACCTCAGACTTCCGCAAAGGCAAGAAACTCCCCACATACCTGGATAGGGCAAATGAAAAAAGAAAAAACAGAGACAAAAGAATAGGGATGGGACGTGCACCTCTGGGAGGGAGCTGTGAAGGAGGAAAAGTTTCCACACACTAGGAAAGCCCTTCACTGGTGAACACGGCTGATGGGCAGGGGGGAAGCTTTAGAGCCACGGAGGAGAGCACAGCAACAGTGGTGCAGAGGGGAAAGCAGAGAGATTACCGCACAGAGGATCAGTGCCGACAAGCACCCACCAGCCTGAGAGGCTTGTCTGCTCACCCGCTGCGGTGGGTGGGGGCTGGGAGCTGAGGCTCAGGCTTCAGCGGTCAGATCCCAGGGAGAGGACTGTGGTTGGCTGTGTGAACACAGCCTGAATGGGGCTAGTGCACCACAGCTAGATGGGAGGGAGTCCGGGAAAAAGTCTGGAACTGCCTAAGAGGCAAGAGACCATTGTTTTGGAGAGCGCAAGGAGAGGGTATTCAGAGCACCACCTAAATGAGCTCCAGAGACAGGCGTGAGCCCTGGCTATCAGCTCGGACACCAGAGACGGGCATGAAATGCTAAGGCTGCTGCTGCCGCCACCAGTAAGCCTGTGTGCAAGCACAGGTCACTATCCATACCTCCCTTCCTGGGAGCCTGTGCAGCCCGCCACTGCCAGGGTCCCGGGATCCAGGGACAACTTCCCTGGGAGAATGCACGGCGTGCCTCAGGCTGGTGCAACGTCACGCCACCCTCTGCCGCCGCAGGCTCACCCCTCATTCCATACCCCTCCCTCTCCCCGACCTGAGTGAGCCAGAGCCCCCTAATCAGCTGCTACTTTAACCCCATCCTCTCTGAGCGAAGAACAGACACGCTCAGGCGACCTACATGCAGAGGCGGGGCTAAATCCAAAACTGAACCCCAGGGCCTGTGCGAACAAATAAGAGAAAGGGAGATTTCTCTCAGCAGCCTCAGGAGCAGTGGATTAAATCTCCACAATCAAATTGATGTACCTGGCATCTCTGGAATACCTGAATAGATGAGGAATCATTCCAAAATTGACGCAGTGGACTTTGGGAACAGCTGTAGTCTTGGGGTTTGCTTTTTGCGTCTAATGTGTTTCTGGTTTTATGTTTATCTTAGTTTAGTACTTAGAGTTTCTTATCATCAGTAGATTTGTTTACTCCTATGGTTGCTCTCTTCCTTTTTTTAAAAAAATATATGTTTTTCTTTCTCTTTTTGTGAGTGTGTATATATATGTATGCTTCTTTGTGTGATTTTATCTGTATAGCTTTGCTTTTACCATTTGTCCTAAGGTCTATCTGTCCATTTTTTTTGTTTGTTCGTTTTTTTGCTATAGTTTTCAGTGCTTGTTATCATTGGTGGATTTATTTTTTGGTTTGGTTCCTCTCTTCTTTCTTTCATTCTTTTTTTTCATTTTTTAATAACTTTAATTATTTTATTTTTAATCATTTTTTAATATTAATAACTTTATTTTATTTTCATTTCTTTTTTCTTTCCATTTTTCTCCCTTTTCTTCTGAGCTGTGTGACTGACAGGGTCTTGGCGCTCTGGGCGGGTGTCAGGCCTGTGCCTCTGAGGTAGGAGATCCGAGTTCAGGACATTGGTCCACCAGAGACCTCCCGGCTCCACATAATATCAAACGGCGAAAGTTCTCCCAGAGATCTCCATCTCAATGCAAACACCCAGCTCCACTTAACGACTAGCAAGCTACAGTGCTGGACACTCTGTGCCAAATAACTAACAAGACAGGAACACAACCCCCACCCATTAGCAGAGAGACTGCCTAAACTCATATTAAGGTCACAGGCACCTCAAGACACACACCTGGACGCAGCCCTGCCCACAAGAAAGACAAGATCCAGCCTCATCCACCAGAACACAGGCACCAGTCCCCTCCACCAGGAGGTCTCCACAACACACTGAACCAACCTTAGCTATGGGGGGCAGACACCAAAAACAACGGGAACTACGAACCAGGAGCCTGAGAAAAGGAGACCCCAGACACAGTAAGTTAAGCAAAATGAGAAGACAGAGAATCACAAAACAGATGAAGGAGCAAGGTAAAAACCCACCAGACCAAACAAATGAAGAGGAAATAGGCAGTCTACCTGAAATAGAATTCAGAGTAGTAATAGAAAAGATGATCCAAACTCTTGGAAATAGAATGGAGAAAATACAAGAAACATTTACCAAGGACCTAGAAGAACTAAAGAGCAAACAAACCATGGTGACTAACACAATAAATGAAATTAAAAATTCTCTAGAAGGAATCAGTAGCAGAATAACTGAGACAGAAAAACAGATAAGTGACCTGGAAGATAAAATAATGGAAATAACTACCACAGAACAGAATAAAGAAAAAGAATGAAAAGAAGTGAGGATAGTCTCAGAGACCTCTGGCACAACATTAAATGTACCAACATTGGAATTATAGGGGTCCCAGAAGAAGAAGAGAAAAAGAAAGCGTCTGAGAAAATATTTGAAGAGATTATAGTTGAAAACTTCCCTAATATGGGAAAGGAAATAATCAAGTCCAGGAAGCACAGAGAGTCCCATACAGGATAAATGCAAGGAGAAAAGCACCAAGACACATATTAATCAAACTATGGAAAATTAAATACAAAGGAAAAATATTAAAAGCAGCAAGGGAAAAATAACAAATAACATACAAGGGAATCCCCATAAGGGTAACAGTTGATCTTTCTGCAGAAACTGTGCAAGCCAGAAGGGAGTGGCAGGACATATTTAAAGTGATGAAAGGGAGAAACCTACAACGAAGATTACTCTACCCAGCAAAGATCTCATTCAGATTCGACAGAGAAATTAAAACCTTTACAGACAAGGAAAAGCTAAGAGAATTCAGCGCCACCAAACCAACTTTAATACAAATGGTAAAGGAACTTCTCTAGGCTGGAAACACAAAAGAAGGAAAAAACCTACAATAACAAACCCAAAACAGTTAAGAAAATGGTAATAGGAACATACATATCGATAACTACCTTAAATGTAAACGGATTAAATGCTCCAACCAAAAGACGTAGACTGGCTGAATGGATACAAAAACAAGACCCATACATACGCTGTCTACAAGAGACCCATTTCAGACCAAGGGACATATACAGACTGAAAGTGAGGGGATGGAAAAAGATATTCCATGAAAATGGAAATCAAAAGAAAGCTGGGGTAGCAATTCTCATATCAGACAAAATAGAGTTTAAAATAAAGATGATTACATGAGACAGAGAAGGACACTACATAATGATCAAGGGATCAATCCAAGAAGAAGATATAACAATTGTAAATATTTATGCACCCAACATAGGAGCACCTCAATACATAAGGCAAATTGTTAACAGCCATAAAAGGGAAAATTGACAGTAACACAATCATAGTAGGGGACTTTAATACCTCACTTTCACCAATGGACAGATCATCCAAAATGAAAATAAATAAGGAAACACAAGCATTAAATGATACATTAAACAAGATGGACTTAATTGATATTTATAGGACATTCCATCCAAAAACAACAGAATACACTTTCTTCTCAAGTGCTCATGGAACATTCTCCAGGATAGATAGTACCTTGGGACAAAAATCAAGCCTAGGTAAATTTAAGAAAATTGAAATTGTATCAAGTATCTTTTCCGACCACAGCACTTTGAGTCTAGATATCAGTTACAGGAAAAAACCTATAAAAAGTACAAACCATGGAGACTAAACAATATACTACTAAATAACCAAGAGATCACTGAAGAAATCAAACAGGAAATCAAAAAATACCTAGAAACAAATGACAATGAAAACACCACAACCCAAAACCTATGGGATGCAGCAAAGAAATTCTAAGAGGGAAGTTTGTGGCAATAAATCCTACCTTAGGAACCAAGAAACATCTTAAATAAACAATCTAACCTTACACCTAAAACAATTAGAGAAAGAAGAACCAAAAAAACCCCAAAGTTAGCAGAAGGAAAGAGGTCATAAAGATCAGATCAGAAATATGAAACAGAAATGAAGGAAACAATAGCAAAGATCAAGAAAACTAAAAGCTGGTTCCTTGAGAAGATAAACAAAATGATAAACCATTAGCCAGACTCATCAAGAAAAAAAGGGAGAAGACTCAACACAATTAGAAATGAAAAAGGAGAAGTAACAACTGACACTGCAGAAATACAAAGGATCATGAGAGATTACTATAACAACTATATGCCAATTAAATGGACAACATGGAAGAAATGGACAAATTCTTAGAAAAGCACAACCTTCCGAGACTGAACCAGGAAGAAATAGAAACTATAAACAGACCAATCACAAGCACTGAAATTGAAACTGTGATTAAAAATCTTCCAACAAACAGAAACCCAGGACCAGATGGCTTCACAGGCGGATTCTATCAAACATTTAGAGAAGACCTAACACCTATCCTTCTCAAACTCTTCAAAAATATAACAGAGGGAGGAACAGTCCCAAACTCATTCCACGAGGCCACCATCACCCTGATACCAAAACCAGGCAAAGATTTCACAAAAAAAAGAAAACTGCAGGCCAGTATCACTGATGAACACAGATGCGAAAATCCTCAACAAAATACTAACAAACAGTCCAACAGCACATTAAAATGATCATGCACCATGATCAAGTGCGGTTTATCCCAGGAATGCAAGGATTCTTCAATATATGCAAATCAATCGATGTGATACACTGTGTTAACAAATTGAAGGAGAAAAAACATATAATCATCTCAACAGATGCAGAAAAAGCTTTCGACAGAATTTAACACCAATTTATGATAAAAACCCTCCAGAAATTAGGCATAGAGGGAACTTACCTCAACATAATAAAGGCCATATGTGGCAAACCCACAGCCAACATTGTTCTCAATGGTGAAAAACTGAAACTGTTTCCTCTAAGATCAGAAACAAGAGAAGGTTGTCCACTCTCACCACTATTATTCAACATTGTTTTGGAAGTTTTAGACACAGCAATCAGAGAAGAAAAAGAAATAAAAGGAATCCAAATCGGAAAAGTAGAAGTAGAGCTGTCACTGTTTGCAGATGACATGATACTATACATAGAGAATCCTAAAGATGCTACCAGAAAACTACTAGAGCTAATCAATGAATTTGGTAAAGTAGCAGGATACAAAATTAATGCACAGAAATCTCTTGCATTCCTGTACACTAGTGATGAAAAATCTGAAAGGGAAATTAAGGGAACACTCCCATTTATCATTGTAACAAAAAGAATAAAATACCTAGGAATAAATCTACCTCAGGAGACAAAAGACCTGTATGCAGAAAACTGTAAGACACTGATTAAAGAAATTAAGGATGGTACAAACAGATGGAGAGATATACCATTTTCTTGGATTGGAAGAATCAACACTGTGAAAATGACTATACTATCCAAAGCAATCTACAGATTCAGTGCAATTCCTATCAATCTACCAATGGCATTTTTCACAGACTAGAACAAAATATTTCACAATTTGTGTGGAAACACAAAAGACCGCAAATAGCCAATGCAATCTTAAGAAAGAAAAATGAAGCTAGAAGAATCAGGCTCCCTGACTTCAGACTCTACTACAAAGCTACAGTAATCAAGACAGTATGGTACTGGCACAAAACAGAAATATAGATCAATGGATCAGGATAGAAAGACCGGAGATAAACCCACGCACATATGGTCACCTTATTTTTGATAAAGGAGGCAAGAATATACAGTGGAGAAAAGACAGCCTCTTCAATAAGTGGTGCTGGGAAAACTGGGCAGCTACATGTAAAAGAATGAAATTAGAACACTCCCTAACACCATACACAAAAATAAATTCAAAATGGATTAAAGACCTAAACGTAAGGCCAGACACTATCAAACTCTTACAGGAAAACATAGGCAGGACAGTCTATGACATAAATCACAGCAAGATCCTTTTTGACCCACCTTCTAGAGAAATGGAAATAAAAACAAAAATAAACAAATGGGACGTAATGAAACTTAAAACCTTTTGCACAGCAAAGGAAACCATAAATAAGATGAAAAGACAACCCTCAGAATGGGAGAAAATATTTGTAAATGAAGCAACTGACAAAGCAGTAATCTCCAAAATATACAAGCAGCTCATGCAGCACAGTATCAAAAAAACAAAAAATCCAATCCAAAAATGGGCAGAAGTCTAAATAGGCATTTACCCAGAGAAGTTATACAGATTGCCAACAAACATGAAAGTATTCTCAACATCTCTAATCATTGGAGAAATGCAAATCAAAACTACAGTGAGGTATCACCTCATACAAGTCAGAATGGCCACCATCAAAAATGTACAATCAGTAACTTCTTGAGAGGATGTGGAGAAAAGGGAACCCTCTTGCACTGTTGGTGGGAATGTAAATTGATACAGCCACTGTGGAGAACATTGTGGAGGTTCCTTTAAAAACTAAAAGTAGAACTACCATACGACCCAGCAATCCCACTGCTGGGCATATACCCTGAGAAAATCATAAATCAAAAAGAGTCATGTACCACAATGTTCATTGCAGCTCTGTTTACAATAGCCAGGACACGGAAGCAAGCTAAGTCTCCTTTGACAGATGAATGGATAAAGAAGATGTGGCACATATATGCAATGGAATATTACTAAGCCATAAAAAGAAACGAAATTGAGTTATTTGTAGTGAGCTGGATGGACTTAGAGTATGTCATACAGAGTGAAGTCAGAAAGAGAAAAACATATACCATATGCTAACAGATATATATGGAATCTGAAATATATATATATATATATATATATATATATATATATATCTGGTTCTGAAGAACCTGGGACAGGACAGGAATAAATACACAGACGTAGAGAATGGACTTGAGGACACAGGGTTGGGGAAGAGTAAGTTGGGAGGAAGTGAGAGAGTGGCATGGACATATATACACTACCAAATATAAAATAGATAACTCGTGGGAAGCCGCCGCATAGCACAGGGAGATCAGCACGGTGTTCTGTGACCACTTAGAGGGGTGGGATAGGGAAAATGGAAGGGAGACGCAAGAGGGAGGAGATATGGGGATATATGTATGTGTATAGCTGACTCTTTTTGTTATAAAGCAGAAACTTACACACCATTGTAAATCAATTATGCTCCAATAAAGATGTTGAAAAAAAAAAGCTTTTAAGTTTCATTAGGTGTCATTTGTTTATTTTTGTTTTTATTTTCATTACTGTAGGAGGTGGGTCAAAAAAATCTTGCTGTGATTTATGTCAAAGAGTGTTCTTCCTATCTTTTCCTCCAAGAGTTTTATAGTGTCCAGTCTTACATCTAGGTCTTTTATCCATTTTGAGTTTATTTTTGTTTATTGTGTTAGAGAGAGGAAACTAGTCTTAGAATCCTAAGGGAAATTTTGGAGGGAAGCTTTTTTATTAGTTTGTTTTCCATATTTTAACCATTCTGTTTTCCTAGGTAGCAAATACTTGACTGATTGGAGAAAGCCTGAAATTGCATTTCTTATATTAGATAGATTCCTAAGTTTTCCTGTTGGAGTCATCTTGAGATAATATGTTTGATTTCCTATTATTTATTTCAATGTCCTTTCAGAGTTCTAGTCAATCTTAGGAAAAGCTTTATGTCGGTAGCATCATCACAATTTATTCACGTAACCTATTATATAAGATCACTCAAGAGTACAGATATGCACAAGATATGGCTCTTAAGCTTAGTGAAGGCCTTAGGGAAAATAGGATAAAAAGGTCAAAAGACATATCTCTTAAATCCATTTAGGTCTATAAATCATTTGATTATTCTCTTTTGCAGTTTATCTTTTAAAAAATGTCATTTCGATTTTGACCTATCATAATTCATGCTAAGAAGATTACCATGAACCCTGAACTCTACTGATATCTTCTAAGGTAATTAACTTGTGGAGAAATTCCATACTTAGACAGTGTAACTCTGACAGAAATAATGTTGAAAAGTAACAAAAGTAATCATTTATTCAGCCCTTGCTATGTCTGAAGTATTCTGCCAAGTGCTTAACTTCCATCTGTGATATTCCATCTTTAGGAGCAAGTCCTTGGTATTCTGTGAAACAATTCAAGTTACTAATTCCTCATCGTAACAGTGTTCCCACACTATTGTGATAATTGAAGAATGTGGACCCGGGTTACCTTCTTTCAGAACAATACACTGGAGATGCCCAAGCACAAATTATTTATACTTGAATAATTAGGCATGTGATATAGTTGTATCTACTCATTTCTATTTCTTTCAACAGTGAGAGGATTAATATACTGTTACCTAGTTAAGGTTGAGAAAATAATATTGATAAAAGACATTTAGTAGCACAAGAAAAGGATTATCATAAGTAATATTTATCTGCTGTCCACAACCATTTGACACAATCAGGCAAGGTCTTACATTATGTTAATGAAGATCAACAATGGTTAGAACTCTAATCACTCACATTCTTTAAAATAAAGATATAAGTAGTACATACAGTATTGGAAAACTATATAGTGTTTGGTGTCTAAATGTATAGAAGTAAACTGAAATTGGTCCAGGGGTTAAGAATCAGACAACTTGAATAAAAGAACAGCCCTCACTTTCTTACAAGAGAGAAGGTACAATTAGCCTGAAATAGCACCTTGGTTGACATTTTTTGTGGGTGTAAGAGAATAACGAATGATGATTTGAAATGAAATAAATCTTAGTTTTGAGATATTCTCTACATAAGAGATGTTCTAAGGATTATGTAAACATGCATACATATATTTTTTTAATTAATTAATTTATTTAATTTTGTCTCCGTTGGGTCTTCGTTGCTGCACGCAGGCTTTCTCTAGTTGCAGCAATCGGAGGCTACTCTTCAACACAGCGTGCAGGCTTCTCATTGCCATGGCTACTTTTTGTTGCTGAGTATGTGCTCTAGGTGCTAGGTACGTGGACTTCAGTAGTTGTGGCACGCGGGCTCAGTAGTTGTGGTGCACGGGCTTAGTTGCTCTGTGGCATGTGGGATCCTCCCGGACCAGGTGTTGAACCCATGTCCCATGACTGCATTGGCAGGCGGATTTTTAACCACTGTGCCACCAGGGAAGTCCAACACATATATATATTTTTAAAAATAGATGTTTTGAACGCATATAATGTTCATATACATGGAAATGGAAAATATAAATGTATGAAAAATTATGGATGAATACTCCTTGGATAAAGCCACCTGCTTTTTATCTCTACAACCCCCGAAATATCTCAGAAACCCTTATACTTCTCATTTTAATCACTTGCTATGCTCTTTAGTCTAATAGATGATACCTATTGTTTGCATTTACTTTTTTAAGAGCTTAGTGAAAGCTTCAGCTGTGTTAACAAATATTTAGAAAATGTGTTGCTGTTTTCTCCAATGAAGAAATGTTATTTTTAAAAAGTTTTAAGGAAATATATTTTAGAATATTAATTTTAAAGTGGCTTGGAGTAGATTGACAAAGCCAAAAAGGACCAGAGAGAGAGATTTTAAGCCCAGATAATACATGAATACAGATAAGGTGATACTAATGGACAAGGAATGGGAGGATCTGCTTAATAAATGAGAAGTTAAAACAATTCAGGAGAAAACTTGGAAAAAATGACGTGAAAGAAGAACTTAAGAAAATTTTCCTAAAATATTAAAACATGCTTAAGATACTTGGATATTTAAAATTGTTCACATTAAGTTATTTCGTTAGTGGAAATGATACTGCGTTATTTATAAAAACTAGTAACTGCAGAGTTTAAAAGAATCTAGGAAACAAAATTCTAACTGATTTAAAAATTTTCCATTTGAAGAATTTTAGTGGATTTTGAACCTATTTGTTAATATTTTCAAAGTAACATCTTCCAATTATTTTGTAGAAACAACTAATTAATATTATAAAAGATGGAAATTTATTAACCCCATTTCAAAAAGGCACTTGCGTGTTTGGTGGATGAGATTGAAAAATAAATGTTGTGTAATGATGTAGTAAATATAGGTAAAGTACTTCTTCGATTTCAGTCTAGTTATCTTTTAAAACTAGTTTTTACTTTTTAATTACCATATCACAAAATATCAAACCAAGATTTTCTAAAATAACGCATATTAATCACATTGCTCTCACAAAAACATTGTTGAGAACTTTTTGCGCATTATTTAGTAAAATAAAATGAAAAGCTATTTAAAATATTATGTCATCTTTATCTCATCTTTTTAAAATTTCTATTTAAGTGTGATATACTACATGCTTTTCCAGTGGTTTGTGAAAATAACATTCAGAAATTGTTTACTGATAGAGATACATGATCAACCTTTTGGAGGTTACTCTCAGAGATGAGACATGTAAACATGTAAATTTCTTTAAACTGTGAAAAGTGCTTTCCAGAGGAACACACTCCGGGAACAAATTGCCTGGAGGCATTAGAGGAGACTTTACTGAGATGACCCTAAGACCCTGTTTCATTATGTACACATAGGAATTTTTCAGGTGGTTATTTCACAGCTCTTTAGTAGACCAAAGAAAAATGTAACATTTCTCAAATGATTTTATTTTGGTGAGGTCTGCTTAATTCAATGATTCATGTTTCTGTCAATAAATGTAGAGAAAAGAAGAAAATGTATTATTTTAGATTTAGATCTAGATGAGTATGTGACTTCGGGTGGACGTAGAGAAAGATGGCTTGTCTAAACTTACTTCCTCATATCTCTTACTGTCCCATTTTTCTCTTTATTGGGTTTTTCACTCTTGGGCAAGAGAAAAGTATTGCTAAAAACCTCTGTAGTGATAGTTTTCATCCTAGTTATGGTAGAGAAACTGTTATATATTCATAAATATGTAATATCTGTAAAAAACTTTTCTTAACATGGGCATCCCTCTTTCATAGCACTAACCGTGATATATTGATGTACCATACTATATTAATTTGTTCATACCTCTGAGCTCTTTGATATCAAGGACATTTGTCATGGTTTTTTTTTCCCCCCCATTCCTACATTTTCCTGCACATACTAGGCATTGGTATGTTTCTTAAACTGAATAATTAAATGCTACAATCACTTTCGTGAGACTTTATGCCAGTTTTTTTAAATGTAACTCACGTCAAGTTCACTTTCAAAGCTATTTGGAAATTTATTATAAAGTTTGTATGAACTTATGACTAATAATATATAAATTGGAAATAGCCAGAGAAAGAGAAGGATGCAAAAATGCTAATTATTAAAATAGTTATCTGTACTGTATTTGTTGCATTAAAAACCACCACAAGGGCTTCCCTGGTGGCGCAGTGGTTGAGAGTCCGCCTGCCGATGCAGGGGACACAGGTTCGTGCCCCGGTGTGGGAAGATCCCACATGCCGCGGAGTGGCTGGGCCCATGAGCCATGGCCGCTGAGCCTGCGCGTCCGGAGCCTGTGCTCCGCAACAGGAGAGGCCATAGCAGTGAGAGGCCCGGGTACCGCAAAAAAACACAAAACAAAACCCACCACAAAACTTAGTGACTTAAAACAACAATGACTTAGTATTTCTCACAAATCTGTAGATTTGCTGGTCTCAGGTAGGTGTATCATCTGGTCTTACCTGGAATCACTCATGTGGCTGAAATAATTCGTTAGCTCAGCTATGGCTAGAGAATCTAACATGGCCTCAGTCAGATGTCTAGGGCCTTGCTGCTATCTGTTTTGCTAGGCCTTTCTCTCCACATCATCTCTCACCATTCCATGATTTAGCCTGGGCTTCCTATCATGTTAATAGAAGTATACCAAAAGAGTGAAGGCAGAAACTGTGAGGCCTTTTGAGACATAGGCTTCAGAACTCACACACCATGACTTCTGCCCCATTCTGTTGGCCAAAGTCATAAGTCCAGTCCAGATGCAAAGGTTGTAGAAATACATTCTACCTCTTGATAGGAGGACTTATAAAGAATATGTGACCATATTTAATCTTCCACAATAATACATGTGTTGTTGCTAAGTATAAAATTTGTTTCTCAGCTGGCTCATAATGAGGGGGAAATGAGACATTAAAGTACTAGCTACCAGAATGAAGAACTAATACCAGAAGAATCCATTTTTTTCTTCCAGTTTTATTGAGGTACAATTGACATGCCGCACTATATAAGTTTAAGGTGTACAGTATAATGACTTGACTTACATACATCATGAAATGATTACCACAATAAGTTTAGTGAATAGAAAGAAATAGAAACAAATTTTTCCTTGTGATAAAAACTCTTAATGACCTACTCTCTTAACATCTTTCATATATAATGTATGGCAGTGTTAGTTATAGTTATCACGTTGTACATTATATCCCTAGTACTTATTTATCTTATAACTAGATTGACCACCTTTATCCAATTCCCCCTCCCACCACCCCTTGCCTCTGATAACCACAAATCTGATCTCCCTTTCTTTAAGTTTGTTTATTTTTGAAGTATAATTGACTTACAACACTATGTTAGTTCCTGAAACAGGACAGAAAATTAAATTTTTAAAATCCCTTTAGTTTTTAATAATACATGGGAATTATAAGGAATTCCAAAAATACAAAAAAACTAAAATAAAAAGAGTAAAAAATAAAATGCACTTCAAATCTAATTACCCAGAAATAATTATTATTAAGATTAATTGTAAAACATTCTAACATCTTTCTATGTCTATATTACAGGTAGAAGAATGGATGAATGAATGTTTAATTGAGTAAAAGATACAGCTATATGAAATTAGGATAATTCTCTAAAGTTAATACAGAATAGCATTTTATTTCATTTAAACAGAGGGAAAAGAAAATGAATGAAAAGAGCATATTACAAGAGATATTATTTGCTAAACAGAGATCTCTCTAAAGTTAAAAAAAAATCAGGAAAATCATTAATAGGTTACAGTCATAGTTTTAACTTTTTAAACCTTAGGGTTGGTTGAAAGATAAGGAAGCTAGCACTGTTACATTTCCTTCTAACTACCCTCTCCTTGCCTTCAAATTTCTGTTTATTGTATGGTTATCAAAAAAAAAAAAAAAAGAAAACCTGCTTGAACAATATCCAGTCTTCAATCTGAGCTTATTTTATAAACCATTGCAGAGACGTAGGAAGAAAGATGAAGTCAGCCCAGAGTATATCAGATCTTGACAGACTTGCACAAAGGAAAATAGAGGAAGCGAGGGAATAGAGACAACATATCGTCTTTTATGGAATGCTCTGTTTTTCTCTGTGAGATTTTATTAAATGTCCAGTACTAGAGTTTTTCTACCTAGATAAGGGTTTAACTCACCGTTTATGTGGGGATATCATTGGGTTTCAGATTAGTTCCCCAATTCAGTGTGCATTTGTTCCTGGAACCTTCAACTTGATCACAGAGATTCAACCCCTTGTTTCATTTGTTTCTCACAGCAGCTGCTTTCAAGATGAAAAGATAGTTTCTTTCAGTTTACATCTCTCTAGATTTGAAGGTATTAGTGAGAATTTTTATGATTCGGATAATTCACCATTATGACTTCTTTGGGAGCCAGAACAGCATTATGAGCCTCAACCCTGCTGCAGTATGCTTCTCAAAGACCATTTATTTCTGTCGTTGACCACCCAACTTTTGAGATTTATGACATAAAGCTGTATATTTTTCCCCATTTGATCATTGCTGGTGGAAGTTTTTTCCTCTAGTTTGTACTCTTTTTTGTTGTTGTTGATTTCTGTTAGATATGGAGAGGCAGAAATTCTTTGTTACAGCTTGATCCTACTGTGCTAACCTGTAAGCTCAAGGCAGTAAATTTTTAAAGAAATACCTTTTATGTAAGGGAAAATAACCATTAAAATAGACAATGTCTTCAGCCTCAGTTTTGCAACAGATGCAGAGGAATTTTTCATAATGATGGTTTATGTAGAAATCCTCAATGACCTACTACCTGGTAGCAGCCAGGTATATCTCAAAATGAAAGGTATCTTATAGGTGCAGAAACATATATGATGAGATAAATTGCTTTCTGGTGATCTAACATGATAGAAAAGTAAGACTCACAATATCCTGAGTGGTACATGGTTAGAAAGCATGGCTTAGTCCAGTTTAACGTGCATATATAGCACCTTGAGGAGTCTTTCTAAAATTGCAGATCCTGAATCAGTAAGTCTTGGATGGGACCTGAGATTCTATATTTCTAACAAGCTCCCTGGTAAAACAAATGTTGCTGGTCTTCAGATCATACTTTTAGTAGCAAGGTTCTTGACTAGACTCACAGCACCTATACTTGACTAAATCCTTGAGGCCAGGGCCTTATTTGTCTTTAGATCCCTGTTATCTAATGAAGCGCCTGAATAAAAGGCACTTTATTGTTAAATAAACGAACTGATGTGTTAAATAAGTATATGACCACTAGGTGTCTGGAATACTCATATTTTATATTAACGGTTGAGAAAGAATCCTTATGTTTTGGAGACCAGCTGAGTGAATGATAAGATTGCTATTTTCTTTTAAAAGTCCAAAATCCTAACTAAGATTTTTGCTCAGTTGAAAAACTGTGGTACATCACACAGCTACTTTGGACCACAAAATATTACTTTTCAAATACTAGAACATATCCTTAACTGAGCTCAAGATATCAAATTTTATTTAAATGAAAGAAAATCTATAGAGTATGTGTTATCAGTTATCCATCCTGGGAATAGAAAAATTTAAGTAATATTCCTGTGGTGCAACTAATCTTAAGCTATGACATCTTTGTGGGCCCACCCAGTTGGGTTAGCTGTGAAGTTCACCTTCAGATAACTGAACTTATTGTCTCTTTAAGCTAGTAGTTCTCAACTGGTTGGCAGCATTTTAAAATTACCTGGGAAGCTTTTTAGAATCCGAATTTCCAAGCTGTACCCCAGAAATGAGACCCAAGCATCAGTATTTTTACAAGCTCCACAGATAATTCCAGTGTATAACCAAAGTTGAGAACCATTACTGGACTATGACCTCTTTAAAACCAGGGTCAGTCTTTCACTTATTTTTTAACTCTTAACACCTAAGACATGGTATAGGTCCTCAGTAAATGTTTATTTAATCAATGGATGAAATATGTTATAAGAATTATTGCCTGTTGCCAAACAATAGCATTCTTCACTCTAAAGGGACTATTTTGCCTATTTTTGTTGGCATCTTGAAATTTGAAAAGTTTGAATTGCCCTCTTGGTATTGACAATACTGAAAATTAGTATTTGATATATTTTTTTTTTTTTTTAGCGCTTGAGCTGTTTTTTTGTTGATACAAGTTAGATTTCACATCACTTTTTATCAAGATCTGATACAAATGGAGGTGTGGTCAAAGACTAGAATGCTGTGGCACAAACCCTTCAGTAATATGGAATATTACGAAGAAATCTAAAGTTTCTAAGGTCTATTAGTGGGAAGACAAGATCAGTTCATCTCATTGCTGAGTTATGGAGTCAACTATGTATTTTTTTATAGACCAGAAATAATAACTACTTAGAATGATGAGTATTTTTGCTTTTCTAATTTCTAAATAAATAGAAGAGCAAAACACTGGAAATTTTAAGTTTGATTTGTGAAACCACCACATAATCACCTTTATTATAATAATCATTGATTTTGTTTGTTTTTGTTTTTTTAACATCTTTATTGGAGTATAATTGCTTTACATTGTTGTGTTTGTTGCTGCTGTATAAAAAAGTGAATCAGCTATACGTATACATATATCCCCATATCCCCTCCCTCTTGCGTCTCCGTCCCACTCTCCCTATCCTACCCCTCTAGGTGGTCACAAAGCACGGAGCTGATCTCCCTGTGCTATGCGGCTGCTTCTCACTAGCTACCTGTTTTACATTTGGTAGTGTATATATGTCCATGCCACTCTCTCACTTCATCCCAGCTTACCCTTCCCCCTCCCTGTGTCCTCAAGTCCATTCTCTGTGTCTGTGTCTATTCCTGTCCTGCCCCTAGGTTCTTCAGAATCATTTTGTTTTTAGATTCCATATATATGTGTTAGCATATGGTGTATGTTTTTCTCTTTCTGACTTACTTCACTGTGTATGACAGACTCTAGGTCCATCCACCTCACTACAAGTAATTCAATTTTGTTCCTTTTTATGGCTGAGTAATATTCCATTGTATATATGTGCCACATCTTCTTTATCCATTCATCTGTCGATGGACACTTAGGTTGCTTCTGTGTCTTGACTGTTGTAAATAGCGTTGCAGTGAACATTGTGGTACATGACTCTTTTTGAATTATGGTTTTCTCAGGGTATATGCCCAGGAGTGGGATTCCTGGGTCATATGGTAGTTCTGTTTTTAGTTTTTTAAGGAACCTCCATACTCTTCTCCATAGTGGCTGTATCAATTTACATTCGCATCAACAGTGCAAGAGGGTTCCCTTTTCTCCACACCCTCTCCAGCATTTATTGTTTGTAGATTAACCATTGATTTTTTTTGTGTGTGAGCTTTCCTCAGAACAAAATTATAACTATATCAGTGGTGGGAGTTCTTCAGTTAGGCTCTAGTAGTCTATATTTTATGTCTTTTTAAAAATAGTTTGTTGACATTAATTAATCACAGCAGGGGAAAAAATCTCCTTCATTTGGAGTTTTGTGCTCTCCATTCCTGTGATACCAGGATGAAATAAAAATGAGTGAGAAAAGGGAAAAAAATCATTTAAAAATCCTGAATTGTCCTTCTGAATAATTATCATGCATTTTGTCTCACTGATGAATTAGAGAACTGAGGACATTGTATTTTACATATAGATATGAGCCTGCTACTGGTATTTCACATCTAATTATCAGTACATAAATGATATAATTGTATTATTAAGTTTTGGACCTGAATTGTATAAAGGTAATGAAACAATAAAATACCAAAGCAAATATTTAATTATAATTTAAATGAGCACTTAATAGTGCTTTTTAATAAATAGCCAAAATGTAGGATGGATGAATAGAACTAGCAATAGAGTAAGCAGAGATCCTTGTCCCACTTCTTTACAAACTAGCTGGGTAACTTTGAGTAAATTATTTAACCACATTGTACTTCAGTTGTCTTATCTGTAAAATGAATAGACAAATCTACCAAGGTCTCTACCAACTCCAAAATTTTATGGTATGTAATTCTGATCTCAACTAAGTGTCATAATATTGGTGTGGAAAAAGAGAAACTTTAACCAATCATTTATTCCTACACCTTTCCTTTAAGGCAACTATGTAAAATAACATCCTGAAAAACGTAAAACTTTCCTAAACCACTTGAAACTTAGGAAAAAAAAATATTGACTCAATCATAGGCAAAATATAGAGGAACATCGTCCAACAGCTCTAAGTTTAAATTCTAGCTTTTTCCCCTTCTAGTTCGTGAGCCCATGAGCAAGTATATTTCTTGATCTCTCTGAGTCTATTAATGAAAAAAAACAATGAGTCTGCTTCCTTAAATATAAAATTGAAGTGTGAATATTTACCTGACAGGATTGCTATACTTATTAAATAATGAGATCACATAATTAGAAATAGTGCTCAATTTTTTTAACCTGAATATATTTTGAGTGGCTGACAAGATGTCAGACATGCCATTTAAATACATAATGAACATTAATTATAAACTATTTATGCTATTTCCTGTGTAACATTTACTTTCAAGAATATGATGGTTGCATCTTCATTTTCTATAATGAATAAAATGCATACCCAAAACTGCAGTGTCTTTTGATTAACAGTGGAAACTGTTCCATGAATTGTGCTTCACATTTTTCTTAATGAGTGTTGAAAAGAATCTGTTTCTTCACTGTATACGAAGTATTTCAGTATGTGAATGTTTTGAGTAGGCAGGCAAGTCCTTCTGCATGTGAAAATATTATTGTTTTCTTTCAGGAAACCCTGATAGATTGGTGTGATGAAAAGGAACTTAATTTGATATTAACAACTGGAGGAACAGGGTTTGCGCCACGAGATGTCACTCCAGAGGTGAGATAGTATATGCTTTTCTGATATTCAATGAGTAGACTATTATGTTATTTTTAATCCTTTTTATTCTTTTTATATGATTTATGTAATTTTGCTAGACAGAACAAGAGACCTGTGGTTCTAAGAATGTGAACATTTTGCTGTGGGAGAATCATTATATTAAAAAAAAAACTTTCTTGACTTCTTTTCTTTGGACTTAAACTAGAAATTATCTAAACTGAGGAAGATTGAACTGGTCCAGAAGGTAATCCTGCATTTGCTCAGTGGTCTGTGGTATCGGCTGAATTTCAGGCATATTGCCAAAGTAGGTAATAGCAGAACTCTGACTCAGCATGGCATCTGGTCTGATGTGCTTTGTTAATATAATTCAAAATGTTTCTGATTTGTCTTGAAATACCCTTGTCATTGGTCTCAAGTAGGATGACTGCAATAGCATATTTATACCAATTTTATAGTATTTGATGAGAAAGTTATATATTCCATAATTTTAAATGTGAATTTAAATGCAGAATTTAATAAGCCAAAAGGCAGAATTAATCTCTAGGCTTCATGCCACAAGAATTACCTTCAACCTTGCACAGGAAAAATAATTAGGGAAAGAATGAAGAATAGTGCTCAGTGATACAGGGGGAAAGTCCTTCTTTCTTTTTAAAGAAGCCATAAGCTTCATGTGTCACTTCAGAGTCATATGCAAACTTATATTAATACTTGTGACATTGTTTCCTTTACCTCCCAGAAAAGTGTTTCTTGGCTGAATTTCAAGCTACTGTTAACTGGTTTTTTATTTCCAAATCAGTGCACCATTGTGTCTCCTATCTTATTCATAGCAAGATACTTTTGCTCAGTACCTATTAATTATTGTCCTTACTCTAATATAGCAGTTTTCAAACTTTAGCTTGTACCACAATTAGAGGTAAAACAGATTGCTGTGTCTCACCCACAGTGTTTCTGATTCAGTCAATCTGCAGTGGGTCCCAAGAATTTGTGTTTCTAGTAAGGCCCCAGGTAACACACATGTTGCTGGCCCATAGACCGTGCTTCCAAACTTTGGGAACCATTGGCTCTAGTATGTGAAAATGCACATTGTTTTAACAAGTTTTAAAATGTTTTCTATTCTTCTATGTAAAAATCATGGCACAGAAATTTTTGGAATATTATTATAATTAAGCTTATAAATAAAGTCATTTTGTTAAGCAATTAGAATAGAATTCTGGGAGATTGTTAGCTTCAACTACTTAAAAAAGAAGTAATTCTTATATAGCTTCTGGGTCCTAAGGGGAAATGGTCCTTTGGCCAATTTTTATATTTCTTTTAAACTGTGAGACTAACTTAAAAAGTACAATTGGAGGGGAGCCATCTCCTCTAAAGGTGTGTTTATGTTTTGTTTTGTTTGTAAGAAAATCTCCCACATATGTGAAGACATTGATTTTTGGAGTTTGAGTGTTGGGTTAAGTGTTTGAAGTAAATGACCCTGGTTTTATATATCCTTGTTGTTTGTGTACTGGTTTGATATTTTCATAATATTACTTTTATATCAGAAAAGTAAAAAAAAGTTACCATAGAATTCATTCATAACCAGTTAACAAAATTATTTTTAATTGTGGGAAAATAATTTGCATCACAAAATTAAATATTTTGTATTCCGTGGAGTTTCAAGTTAATACCAAAACACTAGGTTGCAAATCCAAACTTTTAAATTCTGGCTCTGCTACTTGCAACACGGTGAGTGTAGACTAATTATTAAATCATTCTGTGCCTTAATTTCCTATAAAATGAGGGAAATGAAAGTGCTTATCTACCAGGGTGGCTGTGAGGTTTCAATGAGAACTATTCCTGGCATTTTAGTAAGCACTATGTAAGGGTTAACTTATAAGGGTTAATTTTTTTTATTAGTTATTACATAACTACCAAAGTAGACAAATTTGTAGTATTTTTTATATATAACTATCAAATGGGCAAAAATAGTCATATACTAGATTTAAAGTATATCCATGAAATCGTCACAATCTTGTTAAATTTTTTAAAATTTTAACATAGTAAGCTTCATATTTTATCTTTTCCATCTCCATATAATTCAGAGGTCTTGAAATTCTACCATTCTAGTATCTGTTTATCGCCCAACATTTTTTTTGCTACTGTTGACAAGAGTCTATGTCTTTCCATGACTTTGTGTATTTCATTATATCAGAAAATTGAGAAGTCCTTTCTTTATTCTTCAATGCAGTTCTTCAGTTACCAGAAAACCTTAGAAGTGCTCTTATATTTGTATATGCCTATAGCAACTACCTGGCTAAAATTGTATTAGGGTAAATACATATAATTATGTCTTCTCTAATATCTATTTTTGAAAACAAGTAAGTTACTTGATTGTGAATATCTTGATCTTTAATAGATTTACTTTATTTCAAATTATATATATATATATACACACACACACACACACATAAGGTATGATTATCTACAGCAAAAGTCCATAGGGCTGTTAAGCCTTTGAAAAATAAACATAAAAGCAATATAAGACCACCCAAAAATAATTCTAATTTCTTCTTATCTTTAAATAGTTGCAATTCTTATAATATCTAAAATTTAACACTGGGATGTCAGCTAGGAATCCAGAAATATAATTTTGGACCTGTAATAATATAGTTAATTGTCTTAGATAATTGTGGCTAAAGAGAGAAACCTATTTGTAGAGCATATGTACCTATATAGAACTTAAGGTTGCAAATATTTTTAAATAGAGTCAGAAGTTATTGACAGAAAGCACAAATATTAGTGATAAAGGTAAAATAATATAAAACTTCTCCCTTAAGGTGCTAATATTTTATAGTCAGTAATTGTCAGTAATAAGTTTGATCTACAAACACAATGGACAATGTTTGTGAGTTGTGTGGGTTGTTTAAAAAAAGGAAGGGGGAGGGCTTCCCTGGTGGCGCAGTGGTTGAGAGTCTGCCTGCTGATGCAGGGGACACGGGTCCGTGCCCCGGTCCGGGAGGATCCCACATGCCATGGAGCAGCTGGGCCCGTGAGCCATGGCCGCTGAGCCTGCGCATCCGGAGCCTGTGCTCCGCAACGGGAGAGGCCACAACAGTGAGAGGCCCGCGTACCACAAAAAAAAAGAAAAAGGAAGGGGGAAAATGATAAGTTGAATGAGTGAAATAAAGCAATCTAAAGTTATTGGCACTGTGTTTGAACCTTAGAGAAAATGAAAAGTTTAATAGCTTTAGAGTTCTTCCAGGTCTATTAACAGAAAAATGGAAATAGCAAGTTTAGTAAAATGTATCTTATTTACATATTTTATACGAATAAGGCAATCAGAATTGATTTTCCTAAATTACGAATTTGTTTCTACTTTTAGGCCCTGTATCTTAGAATGAGGTTTATCTGATAGTCACGTACCTGCTGGTCTGTTCCCTGCCTCTCAACATGAGATACTATCAAAGCTTACATATAGTAGCATAATAATCCATACTCTACAACTTTTGAAAAGCTTTATTTTTAATAATAGATTGCATTTTCTCGGATCTGATAAAGGTTGGATAATCGTTGACATTGGTGAAATGCTAGTAATAAAATGCTATAGAACGTAACTCATTGCTATACCAAGTATATTATCTCTTCATGTCCCATTATCACTTAAAAGCAATTATATCCAAAATAGGTATTATTACGTAAAGAATCTTTTATTATTCTTAAAAGGTAAAAGTATAATTAAGGAGGTATAAGTGAGGTAAAGTGAAAGCCCTTTAGACATAAAGTCTAGAAGAGAATAAAAGATGAAGAAACATTTATTTTAAAAAGAACATCTTTGCAATTACAAAGAAATGTTTGATAATATATTATGGTAAATTAGAAAATACTGAACTATTTAATATTTGTAAGGTAAAAATAATTTTCAGCACTTTTAGACTACTAAGCTACACCAGAATAAAAGGTTGTATAGTAATATATTATTTTGATTATGAATTAAAGAGTTAAATAAAAGCCTAGCATGCATCTTAGGTCTCATTTATTTATTCATTTATCAAGCTTTTTATTTTTAATCCTTGATATGTATCTGATGCCATGTTGGGTGCTGGAGTTAAAAAATGAATAAGACATGGTCCCTGTCCTCAAGAAACTCAATCTATTGCAGGGGTCAGCAAACTATGGCCTGTAGGCCAAATTCAGCCTGTCGTATTTCTTTGTATGACTTGTGAACTAAGAATGGATTTTTCATTTTTAAATGGCTGAAAGAAGTCAAAAGGAAAATAATACTTTGTGACACGAGAGCTATTTGAAATGTAAATTTCAATGTCCATAAATGAAGTTTTATTGGAACATAGCCACACTCATTCATTGACCTATTGCCTATGGCTACAACAGCAGAACTGAGTAGTTGAATGAAAACCGTATAGGCCTGCAAAGCCTAAAATCTTTACTATCTGATCCTTTGCAGAAAAAGTTTGCCAACGTCTGTCTGTTAGATGAACATAAGTCATCTTTACTCACATTTTTAACTGACTTTTAAATTTACTTTTACCTTTTGTTCTTTAGTAATTTGAAATGATGTTGGGTTTCATTTCTTAAATTTTTACTTTTAGAAGGAGCAAAGAAAGAACACTTTTCTTCCATAGTAAAATGTATTGAACCATTGTCTCAGTAGACAATATAGAATAATAAAAACAAAAGATCCCTCATTATAAATAATATATAAAATTTTGAACCTTCAAAATTGATCAAATTATTGGATTTGTTATACATTAAATAAAGTCTCACTCCAAAAAAATTTTCAAGCATTTGTTCGTAGTAGTATCTCCTAAAAAGTGTCCTGATAAAAGTTGTCATTATGAAATAAACTAAAGGAGGAATCACAAAAATTTCAGGAAACTATAAATTTGATGTAAAGGATGTTCACTTAAAAGGGTTTTTATGGTTCATTTTGGAAGTGAAGAGGCATCTGACAAAATGACTAATGCTGAAAGAGGTAAAATCTGGTACAAAGGATGAATTTCTAGGAAAAGATTATGAATTCCAGATCACATATTTTGTTTATAGCCTAAAATATTTACATTTCTTTGGAACAGATTACTACCTAAACTTACTACAAATATTTTCCACTTGGGTTATTAGGAATTTTTTTACAGAAATATCAAATCAAAGAAAAACTATTTATTTTATAAAATTTATTTCATAATCAGTATATTGAAATTTATATATTTCATAACTTCAGGTATGAATGTACTGTAAGTCAACTATAATTTTATGTGGTCATTAACCATTTTTCTTACATTATAATGCTTCAAAAACGAGAATACTGTGTAAGTAAAAGGAAGGAGACATAATTGAGCTGAGTTACTGACTATATGTTAATGATTCTTAATTTGTGACTCTTATGAAAATCAGTGAGAATTTACATTTAACAGCACCATCTAAAAGTTAACATTGGACATTTTAAAAACCAGAAGAACTCTCCTGCATTATAGCAGAAGCATAGCAGAACAACATGTTTAATAATTTGTGTTTTTGAAAGAAAATTTGATCACTACTGTAGGTCATTTAAATTATATAGTTGCTTTCAAGTACATATCAATATTCTCTAGAAAACATTGTTAATTTCCCTAGCAAAATATCATATACTGATACTGTAGAACTCTACGAATATTTGTTTTGTAATTCTAACATTGTTATGACTAAAGTAAAATACTATTATACATGGTAAAGGTAAAAATAACCATATTGAAATAAAATTTTGAGTATTTTTAAATTGTTCTATATAAATAGGATAACTAAACAGTGTGAAATTGGTAAGAAAGCAGAATACTAGAAACTCTTGTACTGGAAATATTTAAAACTAGATTCAGTAAAATATACTATCCCTTTATGGTCAAATAAGGTTATATTTTATGCCATTTGAAGGAGCTCTTTTTGTAATTTTTATGAAATAGTCCTGGACATGGGAAATACGTTTTCATCTTTTTACCTTTGTCTAAATATGTTGGGATGCAATATGTCTATATCCTGATACTAACACTTAGTGAGTCAGACAGACCTAAATTTGAATCTAAAACTCTACCACTAACTAGCTATGAAATTAAAGCAAATTAACCTGTTCAAACTTCAGTTTTCTCATCTACTCAATTAACTAATGCCTACCTCTCAAGGTTGTTTTTTATGATAATTGAGATAATAAAAGTAGTCAATAATACTAATTAACAAACATATATAGCACTTACTATGTGTCAGGAGCTATTTCAAGCATATGTTAATTCATTTAGCCTTCAAAACAACCATGTGAGGCAGGTACTATTGTTGTATCTATTTTAAAGGTGGAGAAACTGAGACAGATCAATTAATTGATTTGCCCAAGGTTATCCAAGCTAGGAAGTGACTATAATGCATGTAAAAGCATCTAGTATAAAACCTGGCTTGTTTGTAGATGCTCAGTACATGTCCTTTACCATTTTTTTCTCATTTAATTAATAATATTACCTATTACCTCTAATTAGATATGACAGCCCCAAATGTTTCTGCTACTAACCATTGTACTCTCATACCTATTGTTAGCTATTAGCATACCTGGTGGATATGTCTAAAAAATAAGAATGTTAGTCAACATTTTCCCACTACTACTTCAAGGCATGGGCAAAGGAACAAGAATAAGAATTTCTATAGTCTATATGATATGTGGATTATTAGTGCAGTTGCATTAAGTACCTCCTGATATCCTGTCTGAACCTATTTACTTTGTACCTCTGTAGTTTAAAATTTTTGGAATATGGCTTGAAATGGCCCAAATATGTGACATTCAGGATAGCTTTTTAGTAATAGTCCCTTTTATCTCGGGTTTATATTTATTTTGCATTATCCATTGTAAAGTAGTATATGCCTCAGAGCATGGGCACATTTATGACCTACCAGTTTGCTAAAAACAACATTTATAGTCTTTGTTCAATTTAACAAGTATTTACCAAGCACCTTGGGCTTTATTGAGTGAATGCTAAAGTACATGTACTCCTAAAATTGTCACCTGACAAATCAAAACAATACAAACTTAGTATCAAAAATGTTCAGACAAATGGGCTTCCCTGGTGACGCAGTGGTTGAGAGTCCGCCTGCCGATGCAGGGGACATGGGTTCATGCCCCGGTCCGGGAAGATCCCACATGCCGCGGAGCGGCTGGGCCCATGAGCCATGGCCGCTGAGCCTGCGCATCCGGAGCCTGTGCTCCGCAACGGGAGAGGCCACAATAGTGAGAGGCCCGCGTACTGCAAAAAAAAAAAAAAAAAAAATCAGACAATTCAGGTCAAAAAAATTCTTTAAAGGGAAAGATTAATATAAAGCTGAGCTATCAATGAAATTTTTATACAAGTAGAATTTAAGCTAAATTGAAGGAGAGAAATAGGATTTAGATTAGGAGAGAAGAAGACATTACTGATGGGAGTAAGAAAGAAAGGGAAATGTATGATCAAGCTACAGAGAAAGATAAAATTAAGAAAATCTTCCTGGCTAGAGCAGAAGATTCACTTTACATAGAAGGATGGATAAACTAGAACTATGTTATTTTAATCTCTTTCTTAGAACAGCTAGAGTAGTACCATCTGTGGAGATGCAAACCAGCAACTATCATTATTCAGAGATTCCTCTGAAGCCAGAATTCATAAGATGACTATCAAGCAATACACACAGTAAAACCGTGCCATCAATCCTTTCTAAAAGTAAACGCTTTTGAGAATTGGCACTTATTCAATAAGTGTACATTCCCCAGTAAGACTAACATCATTATTTTTGAAGATTGGTTTTTTTGCCCTGGTTTTTGTTTTGTTTTATTTTGTTTTTGAAGTTCTGATGTAATGTGCAAACCTAGTGACTATCCATACCATTATTTGTATATAAAATTTAAACTGCTGTGAAGTACCAGGTTCTAATTTTGTTGATTTGTTGTTTGGAAACCTTTTCAGTCAATACTTATCTTACCATCAAAACAAGGGATATTTTTTATCATAGATTTTTTGTCAGTGCTGTACCTCGAGTTGGCTTAATGTTTTATATAAAATTACTAGGTAATAATAGAGAACTCACCGTTTGATGAGAATTCAAAATCTGTCGTGTTCAAAGTCCTAGCATGACCTTTTCATCATTCCCAGCCTTTGTGTGAACATCTCAGTCACAGCTTCTTTCATCTGAGAGTTTATTGCTTGTGTAGTTCTAGTTATTTGAAAGTCCAACCCTGCCACCTTACCCAAGACATTTACCCTTTGTTTTATTTATGCATTAAAAGGAAAAGCTCCTTAGTATTACTATCCCAGTTGAAAAGTAACAGGTATAACATTAGAACATTTAGATAATTAGAGCAATATGTGACATTGCATTTAAAAATCATGTTGAAAGCCTCCTGTTCCACATAGCAATACTGCAGAGGGAAGTGTACATTGTTCCTTGAGGTGGAGATTTTGGAATTTTTAGCATAAGGCAAAAAGAAAAATTTCATATATGAAGAACCCATAAATAAAACGCTATCTTCATTTTCCCTTAAGTACGTTTCTTTATTGCATGCCTACTCTGCATCAGAACAAGTTTTCAACTTTTGGGGAGTTCTGATGGGGAAGAGAGATGAATCATATCAGTTAACATACAAGTGAGTACAAATATACTTATTATCGTAAATTCTATGTCTAATTAGAGCTCTTACTAGAAAAGTAGTGTTGCCCATATAACCATTTGTGATGCAGCATAACATAGTGCTTAAGAGCACAGACTACTTGGATTCGAATCCTAGATTCACCTCTTACTAGCATGTGACCTTACACAACTTACTTTACTCAGTTTTCTTATGTGTAAAATGGAGAGAATAAGAGTACCTACCTCAGAGGGTAGTTATATTATGTGAGTTAATGTAAGTAAAAGCAATATTTATTTGCTACATAAATATTTTGTATTAGTACCTACAATCTAAATAGAACTTTAGCTTAAAAAGTAAGTAGATAATGGTTGAGTAAATATTGAAAGAATTTTTCTCTAGGGAAAAAATCAAGCAGGATAGGTTACAGAAAAGGAAAAAGAAACAGAGATGACATGCTAAATGTTTGTTTTTACCTTGAATTTATCAGAGTAATAAAATCTTGAAATCAGTGTTCCAACTCACCCTTAGAACCTACTCTCATAAAATGAACAGAGACTGGCAAACTAGAATAGTTTTGCAAAATATATGCTAAGATATTGACAATAAAGCATCATTAAATATTTTGCAAATATAAAATGCTAAAAGCATGTTTATTTAGAGATATAGTTTCAGGAATGAAGATTTCAGAATATTCCTTTCTTCATTATTGTCTGAAACCAAGAATGTGAATTCATCTTCCTTTTATTAGATCTCCATCTATAAAATGGACTTAATATCACTTTTCACACAAAATGTAATATGATGACAAATGGATTTATATCTATCAAGTCCTCTGAGCTTCTTAGAATAATATCACTGAATTAGAGCAGAATATTTGTATTGCCAGGCATAAAAGGAAACTGATAGAGGGTAAGAAAATGGACTCAGATAACAAAATAAACTGTTTGGAATTATGCTAATAATTTTACTAGTATTATTTCCTCATATTGGAACTTGGGAAAACCATGGCTGCTATTAAAGAATGGCAGACAAATATCCAACAGAGGGAGTAACCATTTCAGATAATCATAATAACAGACACAACTGAGAATTTACAGGAAGAATCCAAGTTCCTTCAAAAGATGCTGAGAAGAAAGAAGTAAAGCTGTTGGAAGTATGGAGTTTGAAAATGAACTGTTACCAGTTGCACAGAGAGAGCGAAGGACATCAAATATCAAAGGCACAATGCAGAAGAAGCAATTGATTGTGCTAAAAGGACCAATTGACAAGAGGCAATATATTATAATCCTCTATGAAGACTGAAGATAGCATTATATTGTTGGATGTCATTGAATAATTTAAGTGTTTTCCCCTCACCTTCTTCACTCCTTCCCATAAGTTTGATTACAGCATATGATATATGGCCCTTGCATGTAATAATCCTCAGCATAAAATTTTATGTGAGGAGAAGATAGGTCAGTTTTGATTAGAAGATGATTTTGAATAGAGTTCTGCAAATTTTAAGAATACTTTTCTACAAAATGTAGGCATTGGAAGCAATGACAAAATTAGTTTTGAATATTGTATAAGTACGGGATTTCCCTGGAGGTCCAGTGGTTGACTCCGTGCTTCCAGTGCAGGGGGGCATGGGTTTGATCCCTGGTCAGGGAACTAAGATCCCACATGCCATGCGGCATGGCAGTAAATAAGTAAGTAAGTAAAGTAAAATGGGGTCTTATTATAATGTTTCTCATGCTTGCAGTGATTCAAGACTATATTTTATATAGGAGACCCGCATTATAACCCCATTGATAAGATTCAAAAGAGATTCACGTCATGCCAATTTCCCACTATTGTTAAACACAGTATTTAGAGGTTTTGGGTAATTACGTGATACTTTGATATGAGTTCTATTTGTGGGTCCTATTTACTTCCCTTTCTCGTTTACTCCCTTTTTGGCATTTTTTAAGACTTGCCTGTACTGTATCCTGTCCCTTAAGATGAGATTGCTCTGTGGGGTGGATAGATGAATGAATATCACCATCAGTATTAAATATTTAGAGGAATGAGAGGTCTGCTTTTATATAATATTGAAAGCCTATCCAAATATAAATGCACCTTCCCTCATAGGTGTATCTTGTGCAACAGTATTAATAATAATGCTCTAGTTTATCTTTGTTCAAACTTTAGTTATTACTGTTTGCCTTTTAAATATAAAATACCTTAAAAGAGGGATCAGCAAACTTATTCTTTAGAGGTAGTAAATATTTAGAGATAATAAATATTTCAGGCTTTGTGGGCTATATAGTCTCTGTCATAACTACTCAGCTCTGCCAGCCCTGTAGCACAAAGTCTGCCATATGATGATATAAATGAATGGGCCATGCTGTGCCCCAATAAAACTTTATTTATGGACACTAAAATTGGCTTTCTCATAATATTCATGTCATGAAGTATTACTCTTCTTTTGAGTTTTTTTTCAATTATTTAAAAATGCGAAGATTACCGTGATTTCAGGCCATGCAAAAAAACAGACAGCAGGCAAGAGTTGTCCCATTGGCTGTGGTTTGCCACCCCCTACTTTAGGACATTCCTAACCTATAGTGTATTAGCATCTGCTCTGTTAATCAAAAGCTCATAGGGTGTAAGGTTTTCAGAAAAATGCTCTGAGAATTTAAGACAGAAAGGAGTTGCCCTGTGAAAATTAACACTTCATAGACTCAAATATGCCCTGAGTGCCTACTGTGTATATACCAGGCACTGTTCAAGATATTGGGGATACAGCAATGAACAAAGAAGTCCAAAGATTCTGCCTTTATGGAATTTACATTTTAGTGGTGTGTCACAAATATAAGTAAATTAGTAAAATGCATAGTATTAGAGATGGTGATAAGTACTATGGATAAAAATAAACCAGGGAAGGTGGATAGGTAGTACAGGCCGGAAAGAGGGTTGTAATTTTAAATAAGGCTATCAAGCAAGGCTTCATTGATAAGGCGACATTTGAGCAAAGACCTAAAGGAGGAGAAGGAGCAAACCATGGATCATGTAGAACCTGTGTGTCACCCTTAGTATAATGGAGAGTGAGCAGAGGTGTAACATGATCTGACTTATATTTAAACAGAGAAAGCATTTAGGAGGCTATTGAAATAATCCAGGTGAAAAATGATAGTGACTCAGACCAATGATAGAGATAGAGGTAGTGAGAAATACATTATTGTTATATATTGAAGGTAGAGGTAACAGATGGAGTAAGAGAAAGAGAAGAGTCGAGTATAAGATCCAGGACTTTGACTTGGGCAATTGGAAGAATGGAGTTGCCATTCAGTGAAATGGAGAAGACTGGGGGAAGAAGGGGTTTGAGGAGGAAGATCAGGAGTTTTACTTTGGTCATGGAAATTTGAATTGCCTTTAGATATCCAAATGGAGGTGTTAAGTTGGCAGTTAGGTATATGCATCTGGAGTTCAAAGGAAAAGTCTGGGCTAGAGAGACTATTTTTTTTAGAGTCATCAGTATCTTAATGGAATTAAAATCCATGACAACCGATGAGATCATCAAGGTATTTACTAGTATTACTATTTATTTATTGTATTACTACCCCTGCTTCATTTCCCATCCACTTTCAAAGAGGTATGTAATTTCTAGTAACCTGTCCCCTCTGCTCACTCACGAAGGGTGGAAGGGATCCCACTGAACAGGAACCTGGCCTACACAGGAAGTACTATTAGTTGGCTATCCTGAAATTTTGCCATGGTGTAAACATGGGAGTGAATTTTCCCAAGTACCTCCTTGCTGGAAACTGTTTGCACTGGAGGTAAGTGTGAAAGGGGAGGTTGTGGGGAATGATGGGGTGAGGGCTTCCTAAACCTTTCCCAAACCTCAGGAATGGCCTGATTCTGAGGAAGGGAGAAGGTTCAGGCTGGTTCTTGTTTCCCTGAACCAGTTTATACAGCCCTAAATTTGACCTGCTTTCCTCAAACTGGGAGTCAGAAATCCCTTTTCTCTTCTGTTTTTCTGCTGCAGAAATTCCCAACATTCCCATTTTGTGGGCTCCAGAAAGGGGTAAGCGAAGACTTCAATCCCAGCCAATCATTTCCAGATTAATAATTTTTAGTGTTTTGGTTTCTTTTATCATCATAAAAAAACGCTTGGACCCATTTTTCCCATTTGTTTAATTTCCTTGTGGATTGTTATGTATCTATGTTCTAGGGTCATTCCGTATCCCTGGGCAGTAGAGTTCAGATCCATATGCTATCTCCATTTGTGTGCTGTTTCTCTTGTAGATTCTCATACACAGTTTATTGATGACTATTTCCTAGATGGAAGACACCCCATTCAGGAGACTGCTTCAGTCTTAATCTCTTCTTTTCCTGAGTGTTGTTTTGTTCTCCTGCTGACAGCTTTTCACTACCCTACCCAACTGCTTCTGATGATCTGTCATCACTTCTCTGCTGTTCTGTCTTCCTGTTTAACTGCCTTTGATTTTTGTCTCTCCTTTTTCCCCCCATTACGTATCTGCTGAATGATTTGCATTCTTCACTCACTGGTGCTTTGTCCATCAGCAAATGGCCTGGTACTACATATTCATCTGCTATTTTAGCATTTTAGACTGCCCAGCATTGTCTGTCGGCTCTCCTACCATTCTCCTATACCGTGGCCTTCCAAGTGCTATGCTATCTGTCTGCCTGATCTTGCCCTACCCAGTCTATACCAGTAATATTATAAGTAGGTTCAGATTGTTTAGCACTTTTGTTACCTATCTCTACTTGCCTTGTGCCACTAAGTTGGACTGCTGACTGAATTTGCTTGACTACTGTTCTTCTCTACCTATTTGCTGCACATGGCTGCCCCATTAGTTGACATGAGATATCACATTCATCGCCTGTGTACTCAGCCTTGCAACTTGCTGATTGGTCCATATTGCCTCCCTTATACTTCTCTGCATCTGGTAAATCACTGGCGTTGCTCCTCTGTTGTCTTGTAACCCTGATCAGATTTTATTTCCAAGAAGTGTTGCCTACATATTGTCCAAACATATCTTAGCAATAGGAAAATGCCTCACTATTTAAGTCCAGTCCAGTTTACTCCTAAACTGACTTAAATTCACTACTACCATCTTTCTGCTTTCTTATACAACTCCACATTCTTCCCTCTATTTAGGAATAGATTTTTTTCTAAATCATTTATCATCTTTGCTTCAGTTGCCTTTTCATATCATATATTATGTACTTTTGTTCCTTGTGTATGGGATCTTTCAGTAATTTTCCATATAATAAATTTGTTTCCTAATTTATTTTCCCTGATTTTTCCAGGACTTCATGAGGATAAATTACTCCTATTAATTTTATCCTTTTAGTTAAGACCAGAAGAATTTTTTGAAACTTTAAAGTATCATCTCTAAAAATAATAAATTTAGTTGTCTTATAGCTCTTTGTAGTTAAGATTAAGGTAACTTTCCGCTCTGCTCCATTTTTTCCTTTGAGAATATCATTTCTCTGCTACTCCATAATTTATGTAATATCATTTAGAGATCCTTTTGATGTATTTATCTTTCCCTCCCACATTTTAGACTGTGTTTTCTTTTGTGTGGGTAAACTTTTAAAATTGAAATTTTCCTTTATTTACTAAGTATTTGTCAACTAGACTAAAAAGCTTTAATTATCTGGACTATAAAGCTTATTGTCTTATTCACTTGTATTTAAACAAAAGACAAGATCAAACAAAAAGTAGAGAAGAATCTTGGTGAAATTTTCACACAATTTCAAGAATCTGAGGAGATTTAAAGTGGGGTGTGTATGCATGCATGAAAGTGTGTGTATGTAGACTTGAAGTGTTCTATGTGTGTATATATCCACAACATCATTGTGCTTGAAGTGTGGAAAATGCTGAGTATCCATATTAAATTTTATTTTATTTTTACTAAAAATGAGAGGGAAAAGGAGAAGGGAAAAGCTAAAAAGAGAGCGATAAACAGGGAGTACAGGAAAAGGTATGGATAGGTTTTGCTTCTGTTTCTCCCTCTCCTTTTCCTTTAGTGATAGAGCTAAAATTGATATGAAGCAAAAGACTGCTCTAGGAAAGTCAAGAAAATTACTTCTGTAGGTTTTAATTTTTTATTGTGATAAAATACACATAACATAAAATTTACTATTTTAAGTGTACAATTCAGTGGCATTAAGTACAGTACATTCACTATTTTGTATAGCCATCACCACTATCTGTTTCCGGAACTTTTTCACAATCCCAAATAGAAACTCTGTACAGTAAACAATAACTCCCCATTCCTCCCTCCCCTAGCCCCTGGTAACCTCTATTTTACTTTCTGTCTCTGAATTTGCCTATTCTAGGTACCTCATATAAGTGGAATCATACAATTTTTGTCTTTCTGTGTCTGACTTAACAATATTTTCAAGGTTCATTCATGTTGTAGCATATATCACAATTTCATCCCTCATTGTGTGTATATACAATTTGTTTATCCATTCATCTGTTGATGGGTACTTGAGTTGTTTCCATCTTTTGGCTCTTACATTAATGCTGCTATGAACATTAGTATGAAAGTACCTGTTTTTCTTACCATTCTTTTGGGTATTTACCTAGAAGTGAATTCAGTAGCTTTTAATACTTTTGTCTAAGAAGAAATTAAATTAGTAGCAAAGACATCAGGGAAACTACATAATTAACACGAAAGATGGATAAGTCCAAGATACTGTATCAGGAGTCGAAGAAATTATAAACCTTTAGAAAGGCCACAGAAGGCCAAGTGAGATTTAGAAGACACTATATTCTAAGAATAAAAGGGAGAATAAAGTTGAAATAACACAGATATTGGATGTTTGAAGGACAGCAAAAGTGATTCTGGAGAAGGTTGAATTTAAAAAATAGTCGAAGTGGAATAATGCAGACTTTAAAAGAAGCGGAGGTAAGCGTTTGAAAGGCAAGGTTTAAATGAAGTTAATGGAACTGAGATGAGGCAACCAGGTTGTGTTTATAGGAACCAGTAATGGGAACAGGAGTTCATTTCAATTCAGTGGTCTTCAATTCTGGATACCCAGCTTTCTACCTGAATTGAACTCTGCACCATAGTGTCCTAGACCTTACAGGAGTTACAAAGATTGGAAAAAATTGTTCCTTGTCTTCAGGGGGTTTGAAACTAGAGTAGTTAAATATGCAATAATAATGTGTTTAGGAAAGAAGATTTTCAATCCTTTAGGTGATAATGTTTTCACAACTCAACAATTTTTTGGTGATTTTACATACTCTATCCAGCCTTTCTGAGCCAAGGTTCCTCATCTAAAGTATCAAACACAGAAAATGATTTGAGTGACTATCTTCTCAGTTCTCCCAAGGGTGGTGTATAAACTAGTACTATTCTGTATGCATAGGAGAGAAGTTAATTCAATACATCCAATAATTCTCTCAGAATCTATTCAAAAAGGCTTACTCTGTGCCATATACTCTGTTAGGTGTCTGTAACACAAAGATAAGGCCTTGTTCTCAAGGAACTTACATTCCAAAAGAGGGAAAAAGACATTTAGCAAAAAAATACATTTCTAATATCATCCACAAAATTTTGTTATTTTCTTCTAATTCTTCAGGGAAAATGTTCAAAGTCAGAGTGATTGTATATGAGGGAATCGTTTCACCTCTTCTAAGCATCACTGATTCAGGAAAAAGAATGTCTTCTATGTTAATACCTTTTCACAGCTGAAGGATTCTGGTAATAGTTTAAATGCCAATAAGAATCTCTTTAATTTTAAAACCTAGGGCATTCAGTGACAGATTACTGATTTCACTGGTTAGCTGTTAATAAACAGCATTACCTAAAACCAAGTTTATTGGTTTTATAGTGGAAGAATAGAGAATGGTTAGAGATAAATAGATAATTAATGTTCAGGAGGTTGTTCTTGAATGTAATTGCAAGCACAATGAGGGATTTTACCCCCTGAGGTACAACTATATACTAATACTGAAAATGTTTGGTAATTTAATTTATTCTTACTGTCAACTAAAGCTCACTTGAATTCCTGGTTACATTTATTGGTTTTTATTATGGTTTTGATTAATTTATCATTTGAACTAGGAGTTTGTTTGTCCTCCCTATCTTGATGTGTGCCTTCAAATTTGAGAGCAATTAGCTTCATTTCTATTGGTCAGTACTTCACAGTGATTCCTTTAAAGTAATCTCTTTAAAAGTGCTGCACTTAAGATAAGTTTTAGTAACCTATTTTTCCTCCCATCCCCTGATATCCTACTAAAGTTATTTATTTTGACAGCACAGCTGGGAAGATCAAAGTTCTCATGTCAGGAAAAAAGCATTAAAATAGAAATTACATCCAGATTTAACTTTTATTTTTTTTAACAATGGTGAATAATTTTAAAAGATTTTTCTTCACTTGTATTCATTCTGAAGAGCATATTTAATGAAAATAAATGATTTAGGTTTTTGTTTTTTTTTTTTCTTAGCGGTACGCAGGCCTCACATTGTTGTGGCCTCTCCCGTTGCGGAGCACAGGCTCCGGACGCGCAGGCTCAGTGGCCATGGCTCACGGGCCCAGCCGCTCCGCAGCCTGTGGGATCCTCCTGGATCGGGGCACGAACCCGCGTCCCCTGCATCGGCAGGCGGACTCTCAACCACTGTGCCACCAGGGAAGCCCGATTTATGTATTTTAAAGTATAAGACCTGGGCTAAAGGAAAATATCAGTAACATCATTTTATTCAACTTGTTTTATTTGTAATAAATATACTTTTTATTTTCTCGTGACATCTGAAATTCTGTTTTTATTTTGAGGGAAGCTCAATTGGAAATAGAGTTTTGTAATGTATTTTTTTGTAAAGGTTAACCTGAAAGGCAGTATTTCTGTCATACCTTTATTAGTCTTCAAGTCCTTTTTATATTTAATAAGAAGATCCTCTAAATTTCTTTGCAATCAGGAGATTCTTTGTAGGCAGCTACTCCTAACAAACAAGTTGTCGTGTAATTTTTCATTTTCTTTTCTTTCTTTTTTTCCTTTCTCTCCTGAAGAACAGTAGATCATTTTCAATACTTCGCAAAGGAAGATGTAGCTTCCTTATATGAGCATTTTGTTAGGAAGTTTCACTCCTTCAGTTCTGAATATAGGCAATGACAGTAGCAGGTACTAATAACCAGTCTCTGAAACCCCAGTCTCTTTTTCTACCCTTTGTCTCCTACATCAAATATTTCAGTGTTGCTGGCAAAAACTAACACATTACATGTGTGGCACAAGAGATCCAGTGGAGTGAGAGAGACCATTGAGGGAAAAGTCAATTGCCTTGGATAAAGAAACTGTTCAATACAAACTTCTTCATGTATATTTACCAGTATTTAATTCCGTGAACATCAAAATCAATACCTGAAAAGTTCACTAGTTAGATATTTCGATGTTTATAAAATACAAACCACTCTAAACTTTTTGTATTTATCTCTGAATGCTTTTAGATTTCTTGTAATATTTAGTACTTATGAAGAAATAGAGATTATTTTCTATTCATATAAGCAGCATAAAAACATCTTAGATGTTCAGGAATCAATATTTATTTGGTTTGTTCATAACCATATTACAGTAGTAGATGTGTACTTACTGTGCAATCATAGGTAATCTCATTATAGAAATCTTGAGCAAATGTTCTGAAAGAAAATATCTCTTATTAGTTAAATTCTTTTCTCATCCTCCAACTGGCTGTCCTCTGGTCAAAACTAAGATCAATCTTGAGAGAAGGATAAAAGGCAAAAGCCTTTGTAGATGTCCTGTTTCTCATGATGGTTAGTAACTAAAAATAAAACTTAAGGCCGTCTGCAGAAAGCTCCTATTTTATTAACCAGAAAATCTGTCTTCAAATTTCCATAATTCCTGGTTTGTTAGAATCAGAATGAGAATATTAGGACGCCAGCATTTTGCGTATTATAGGTGTTTAATAAGAGCATAAAAATGGTGACCTTTTTATTAAGACACAGTATTAAAGGTGAGATTTTAACTGAAAAACATACGGTCATTTAGGATAAGGAAAAGACAGATGTTTTTATGACTTACAAAAGGCATAATAAAATGCCTTTTATGAATAGCTTTAAATTTTTTTTCTGAATGTAGATTTCTAAATATATTTTGATTTTACTGTTTTTGCCAAAAAATAATTTGGGAAATACAGAAAAGCAAAATGAAGTAAATACAAACCACCTGTAATCTCAACGTATAGTTATTAGCTAGGACTAATTGATTAATTTGCCCAGTAGCAAACCCAACATATATTAAGGTTTTTATCTTGGGTTTCTTAATAACATCATCCCAAGTGATACCATAGCTATGAAAATTTATTGTGCACTTACTGTGTGCCAGGCATTGTGATAAACATTTATGTAATGTCTTATTTAATCCTCACAACAAACCTACACAAGAGGTACCACTTTACAAACAGGAAAATTAGATTTAGAAAAATTAAATCATTAATAAGTTAATCCAGATCACAGAGTAGAAGATAATAGAATTAGAATTTGAACAAGGTAGTCTTGACTCTAGAGCCCTTGTTCTTAATCACTCTCCTTTTCATATAAAGTAAGATTTTCTCTGTTTTGTAAGTGTTCTTATAAAAGAACAAAAACGGGGAGGAGGGATGTGTCAGTCACTACAGAGTATAAACAAGCTATGAGTAATTTAATTTCCCTGTCATTAATCATTTAGGTCCTTTATTATTTCCTGTCATCAACACTCTCTTTATATAAATTGTCATATACTTCTCTGATTACCAGTTTAGAAATATTTCCTTAAAATAGAATGACAGTCAAGATTGCTAAGTCTGCCAGTTTGCCCTCCAGAATATGTACAAATTTATATATTCATACTATCAGTTTATGAAAGTACACATCCATTATCATTTTTAATCTTACTAATTTGATAGGTGAAAATTGTATGCATTTATTGGCATATTGCAGACTAATAATGAGATTAAACATTTTTCTTGTATTTTGCCAGTTTTGTTTCTTTTATTAACTGCCTGTGTTCTATATTCAGTTTTGGCTCAGCAGCCTGTTCTTAAAGACTGATTCTAATTGCTTGTCAGGAAATAATTTTGGCAGAGTCAGATTTATACTTTAACTATCTCAGTTTGACACATAAATATAAACCAATTCATTTTCTCTTTTTTCGAACTCCATTAACATAATAGTACTCAATTATTTCACTACTCACCATCTTGCAACAGAGGTCAAGTTCAAAACACATCCTGAATCAAAAACATGCAGTTTATAAAGTGCAAACACATTATTTTCTAACAAGCTAGTTATGCCCTTGGTCAAGTTTTCTTCTCATAGCTGATGCACAGTACTTTATTTTCTAACTATTCTTTTCTTATGGAATATTCACACTAAATGTTTTATGGATAGAATATTATGAACCTTAATATTTTAGAATTAATGGTCAATTCATAGATACAAACCTTGCAAAATAATTTATAGTTAGGACATTGAATACATATAGCTACTATTAACAGTCATTTTTTAAAATACCACAATGTACAGTCCTATTTACACAATTATTTTGCTTGGCAAACTTACTTTTCTGCATAGAATTCCAAAGGAAACAATATTCTAGCATGCAATTAATATGAATTACGTTTGATTATCTAGACATTTAAAGCATTTTATAAACTTTTCCTGACAGAGCTTAACTTCCCCTCTAGTGTTCAAGACAGCTTACGTTTTTTAGTCGCCCCTTAGAAGCAAACCATGTAATGCCCAAAGTTTTTTGGTAAGTGAATTGTTTCACACTTGGCTTGGCTTGGCTTGGGAATTCCCTGGTGTCCACCGCTTTCACTGCAGTGGCCCAGGTTCGATCCCTAGTGGGGAACTAAGATACTGCAAGCCACGCGGAAAAACATGTGGCTTGTATTTTTTGACAGAAACATTTTTTTATGTAAGTGATTGTCAAGTAGGGCATTTTGGTCCCCAGGGTACATTTAATGCTTTGTGACATTTTTGGTTGTTCCAACTGGGGGGATGCTACTGACATTGGGTGATTAGAGGCCAGGAATGCTGCTAAATATCTTCCAATGAACTGGACAGTTCCCACAACAAAGAATTCTCTGGCTCAAAATGTTAAATGTGCATAAATTGAGAAACCCTCATTTACATAATATTAGTGATTACTCACTGCCAGGCACTGTGCTGGGGCATGGGGATACATGGATAGAAAGTTATGATCTTAGTACTCAGGGAAGTTCCTTAGAGATATTTATTATCTTAGTACTCAGGAAAGAGTTGGATATATAAAAGGTAACATGATCATCAATATAATATTGGTATATATGTAAGATAAAGTTTATCTGAGGGACATAGGGAAATTTTCAAAAAAGTGATACTAGAACTGTTGTTCTTATTTTACCTTTTACTTAAATTTACATAAAGTGTACAAATAGTATAGTTACAATTTAATGGATTTTCAGAAAATGAACATACCCATGTAACCAGCATCCAGATCAAGAAACCAGAATAATTTTTTTTGTTTCTTAATCTCTTCTTTTTTTAATTGAAATATAGTTGATTTACAATGTGTAAGAAACGAGAATATTATCAGTGTCCCAGAAGACCCTCTTGTGCCCCCTTTTCCTCACAGCCCAACCCGTGAGAGTAACTACAGTTCTGACTTTTAGCATCATAGATTTTTTGGGTTTGTACTAACCATTATATAATTGAAAGTGTATAGTAGTATGTAATCTTTTGTGTCTGGATTCTTTTGCTCAACATTATATTTGTAAAATTGATTTATACTGTTACATGTAGCTGTTTGTTGATTCTCATTACCATTGTATAAATATGCCATTGTATAAATATACCATTGTATAAAGAATTGATTAATTCTACAATAAAGGCACAATGGCTGAAATCATAAGTCTGCCAGTAGGTCAGTCGGCCTGCAGAATGGGTTTTGAGGAGGCAGTGGCAAGAAAGAGCCTGGAGAGGGGTAGAGTCAAATGATGAAGGCTCTCTGTGTCATAAAAAAAAAAGGCATTTGGATTCTTTCTAGTAGGAAATGAAGATATATATATATTTTTAAAGATGTTAAACAGCAATGAATTTAATGAGATTTGCATTTTAGAGAGACTACTTTGGCAGCAGAATAGAGAATGGGTTGAATGGGAGTGAACTTAGCTACAACACCAATTACGATGTTATTGGAATATTCAAATAAAAGATGCTGAGAACCTAAATGCAGATGCGGGTAGAAAGGGTAGATTACTCTCAAGATAGAATTTATAACACTTTTTGACGAACGAGGTATGGAGGTTGCAGAGAGTAGTTTTCTGAGCCACCTTTCAAAAGACTTTGTGTGTTCCTGATGTACAAAATGTGTGCAATGAAGAAAAATAATAGAATTAAATGTTAGTAATTAAAATTGAATTCAAAATAACATTCAAATGTATCTATAATGTTCAAACTTGTAGAAAAACAGATGTCATTAATTGAAAATGAATAAATTGATGGGAATCTTTATGGAGAATATGTAGGAAAATTGTTAACAGTTTAGATGAAGGTTAATGGCATTGGCCCTTTATTTGTTTTAATTTTAATCTAAAACTTATGTCTTCCTTTTTGTTGTTTCAGAATTTTGCTATTTTTATTTTTATTTACTAAATTTGTACATTTAGTCTTGAATAAGGTGGTTTGCAGTTCAGGAAGAAAAAATAAGAGATAAGTGTGTGTGTGTTTGTGTGTGTGTGTGTGTGTGTGTGTGTGTACTAAAAGCACAAGTTGAGAAAGGAAAGGAAGAAAGGGGTTAAAATATTGCATCTCTGTGAATAAGAAGGAAATTGTCTGAAGTGGAATTAATAGAGTTCCCAGTTATCTCTAGGTAGGAAGATTACTGTGTTTTAATTTTGTTTGTGTATGCATCCCTAAAGAGAATAAAGGCAGTGAGTCAGAAAGTTCCCCGTAGTCACCCCTAATAGCATCACTTCAAAGATGCATTGACTGCTATCTGAGATAGTAAAGTCAGTTGTCTCTTTGTGACCTAGAGAATGAGTGCAATTAGCTTTTGATAACAGAGCACACTGCTTATTAATGTTTTTAAAATGAAGAACTCTAACATGAATTTTTTTAAAGCTGTAAGCCCTTTATTTATGGATGTGATTGTTCACCTAGAAGACCCAAAAGAATCAGCTGAAAAGGTATTAGAAGCAAGAAGAGTTCAGGATGGCAGCTGAATATGAGTATTTTATTTTATAAACATCTATATGCTAATATTACTTAAATTAGAAACAACCCACTAGAAAAAAGTTTGGAAAGATTTCATTTGCAATAGCAGAAAAAAGGAAACTTCATAATACCTAAGAATAAACTTAAGCCATTTGACAGACCTGAAAAAAGAAAACTTTATTAAAGGACGTAAAATATAGCTTGAATGATTAGGAAGTCATGCGATATTCTTAGATGCAAATATTTTTGTGAAAATATTTTTTGTGTAACTTATCAATTTACCTTAACTTGATTAATACATGTGATATAATTCCCACTGGAATTATGGAGGAGAAATTGATTCTAAATCAACAAAGTTGATTCTAAATTTCATTTTAAAATAGCAAAGGTATGAAAATAGTGATTTTTTTCAAGTAAAACAATAAAATATAAAGGCACAGCAATGACAGGAAAATAAACTCAGAAAGAAATGCAACCAAATGATATTTCATTAACATACCTATGTATAAAATTGGAATTTAGTATTATATATATATGATACATCAAGACATTGGAGGAAAGAAGGGTTGGTCATTCAATAAAAGGTGTTGAGAAAATTGGCTATCCATTTTGGTGGAGAAGACTGATCATGCAACACAGAATTAAACTACAGACATTAAATATTAAAAACTGCAAACTTATGATTTAAAAATTAAGATGTTATTTTTATCTCTAGGTAAAAGAAACCTTTCTAGGTGAGACATGAAACCCAGAAAATATAATAAAAATAATGATAGAACCCCTGTATAAGCATTTAAAACCTCTTAATGGAAATGTCAACTAAGTAATAAATTTTACTAAGCAACTAAGCAACAAAAATTGTAACAAATGTCAACTTAAAATTAATATTTGCAATAGATTTAACTGCCAAAGGTTTAATGTTTTCAATATATTAAGTTTTCTAAATATTAAATAGGAATAACATGGCAATGAGTAGAATAGCAGGCAAAGGATATATACAGGCCATTTGCAAGGGGAAAGAAGCACGTTGCTTTTAAATATGTACTCATAACTCGTAAGAAATGTAAATTTTTTAAATATTCTGTTTCTTTGTACACATCAGTTAAATAACTATTTAAAACTGAGATTGCCTGGAATTGGCAGGGTTTAGATGAAAAGAGCATTGTTGTTTGGCATATAAATTGTTAGCATCTTCTTGTAGGGCAGTGTGCAGTGCATCAAAAACCTCAATGTAATGATGATATAAAAGACATTCATTTTATAGGAGAATAAAGCATTTTACGAAAATTATATGGCCTGGAATAATTGTTGATTTGGAACTTTGAAAAACCTTCCCTCTGTAGAAAAATTTGACCCAGTAAAAGGACATACCCTATGAGGCATACCCTGTTAAAGGACATATACTGTCAGTCTTCACATTCACTCTTGCCCCAAAATACCATGAGACCAAGGAGCGGGGAGCAAGAGCCAGAAATGTAGGAAGCCAGGACTTGGGAGAGGGAGAAGGAGATGCTCTGAGGACAGATGACCATCGCAGCACTGCTGGTAAGACACTTAAACTTAGACAAGCAGCAATGTGTAAAGCTCAGCCTGGGATCCCTGAGACTATGAGACACTTGTGGGAGGCTGAAGTGGAACTGGTCAGTGGTGTCCTCTGATTAAAGGTAGAAGCAGAAATAAATTTTCTCTGTAGGAAGTTCTCCCCACTTTCGGTCAGCCATACTCCAACAGATTAAAATCAAGTAATGAATGTACTACCAAAACTCACCAAGCACAAGTAAGGCAGCAAAACCATTAATCAATAGATGGACTGAAAAGATGACTGCTAGAACTGTCAAATACAAAATACAGAGAAGAATTAGGTGAGCATTATCATTTATTATCCATATTTGGAAAATTTTGTTTAGGACAAATACTAAACCACAAAGGATGCAGACACAACAGAAGTATATCAAACTGTCCCTGACAATCCAAGGTTAAGTAGTGTATGATGAAATATCCAGAAGAACAAAGACATATTGGGTTGGCCAAAAGGTTAGTTCAATTTTTTCCATAAGATGGCTCTAGTAGTGCTTAGTTGTCTTTAAATTCATTCGAAACAGTTTTGTTAGATTGTATTGTGACAGCTGTCATATCAGCGTGCATAAAATAAAAAAAAATCAAAATTGGTAAATTTTTGTGTAGCCATTTTAATATTGAAGATGGAAGAAAAACAACATTTTTAGCGTATTATGTTTTATTATTTCAAGAAAGGTAAAAACGCAACTGAAACGCAAAAAAAAAAGATCTGTGCAGTGTATGGAGAAGATGCTGTGACTGATTGAAGTTGTCAGAAGAGGTTTGCAAAGTTTACTGCTGGAGATTTCTCACTGGACGATGCTCCACAGTCGGGTAGACCAGTTGAAGTTGATAGCAATCAAATCGAGACATTAATTGAGAACAATCATTATACCCCACTTGGGAGATAGCCAACATACTCAAAATATCCAGATCAAGCGCTGAAAATCATTTCCACCAACTTGGTTGTGTTAATCACTTTGATGTTTGGGTTCCACATAAGTTAAGGGAAAAATAAACCTTCTTGACCGTATTTCCACATGCGATTCTCTGCTTAAACGTAACAAAAACATTCTGTTTTGAAAACAAATTGTGATGGGCGATGAAAGTGAATACTGCACAATAATGTGGAATAGAAGAGATCATGGGGCAAGCGAACTGAACCACTACCAACCACACCAAAGACCAATCTTCATCCAAAGAAGGTGATGTTGTGTGTATGGTGGGATTGGAAGGGAGTCCTCTATTATGAGCTCCTTCTGGAAAACCAAATGATTAATTCCAACAGGTACTGCTCCCAATTAGACCAACTGAAAGTAGCACTGGATGAAAAGCTTCCAGAATTAGTCAACAGAAAACACATAATCTTCCATCAGGATAACACAAGACCACATGTTCTTTGATGACCAGGCAAAAACTGTTACAGCTTGGCTGGGAAGTTCTGATTCATCTGCCATATTCACCAGACATTGCACCTTCAGATTTCCATTTATTTCGGTCTTTAGAAAATTCTGTTAATGAAAAAAGTTTCAATTCCCTGGAAGACTGTAAGAGGTGCCTGGAAAAGTTCTTTGCTCAAAAAAGATAAAAAGTTTGAGGAATATGGAATTATGAAGTTGCCTGAAAAATGGCAGAAGGTAGTGGAACAAAACAGTGAGAACATTGTTCAATAAAGTTCTTGGTGAAAATGAAAATGTGTCTTTTTAGTTTTACTTTAAAGCCGAAGGAACTTTTTGGCCAACCCAATACTTAAAAGATGAAAACATAACAAGAGACCATCATTTATGAATGAGCAAATGGGGAGAAAATGGGACTCTTAGCAATAAGAAAACATAAGTTAAAAACTTTAAGTATAAGAACAGAGAAAACAGCAGATTGGACCAGTAGAAGAGAGAATTAGCATACTGAATTATGTACCTGAGGAAATTACCTCATTTGGAAACAATTACATAGAGTGATGATGTAATGGAAAAAAGAGAGACATAGGTTATGGAGAATGAAATGAGTAGGTCCAAGATATATTATTATATCAAAGCCCCAAAAGAAGAGAATGGAGGAAAGGCAATGATTAAAGAGATGATGGCTGTAAATTTTACAGAACTGATGGAAAAACATGAATCCACTGATCCTAAAGGAATAGTGTATCTCAAGAAGGATAAATAAAATAAATTGATGCCTAAACACATAAAAGTAAAACTTTAGAACCAAAATAACTGAGAAGATTTTAAAAGTTGTCAGAGAGAAAGGACAGATCACTTATATAGGAATGACAGCAGGCTTTTAAACAACATTGGAATAAAATAGATAATAGAATAATATCTTAAAAGTATTAAAGAAGTTATATTGGAAATTATTTTGTACAGGGTTTCATTTTTTGACATACATGTGTGAAGTGTTTATTTTGAGGTTCACAATATACTACAAAAACTTGTTCTGAAATTTTGGATAGAGAGCAGTTAGACCATATTCATTAGGTCAGGACAACAATATTATCATAGGATACCATGTACCTATTACATAGGATACCATGTACCTGTTACATTTGTGGTTTGTATTAAAAGTTACAAAATGTTTTCCTGAATGAAGATATCTTAGGTGCTTCAAACTTAGTAATCATGTTTGACTTTCTTTAATAATATTAAAATGAAACAGTTATATTTCACAACTGAATTAAATATCTAAATATTATATTATTTTCTCTTCCTAATATAATATTTAATACTTTCTATTTTTCTACTGCTACCTGCCTTCTCACTTTGATGTTTTGAGGAACAATTTTTAAAAATCTTCCATCATGTTATTACTTATATGGGGAATGTAAAAAATACAGCACACTAGTGAATATAACAAAAAAGAAGCAGACTCAGAGATATAGAGAACAAACTAGTGGTTACCAATGGGGAGGGCGGAGGAGGAAGGGGCAAAATAGGAGTAGGGGACTAAGAGGTACAAACTATTATGTATAAAAAATAAGCTACAAGGACGTATTGTACCATACAGGGAATATAACCAACTTTTTATAATAACTATAAATGGAGTATAACTTTTAAAAATTGTGAATTGCTCTATTATACACCTGTAACTTATATAATATTGTACATCAACTGTACTTTAATAAAACAGGAAGGGAGGGAGGGAGGGAAGAAGGAAGGAAGAAATGAAGGAAGAGAGGGAGGAAAAAAGAAAGGAAGAAAGGAAGGAAAGAAATACAGGACTCCCAGTTAAATATGAATTTCAGATAAATAGGTATGTTTTTAGCATACATATGCCCATTCAATATTTAGGGAGTACTTAAGCTAAAAATTATTCACTATTTATATGAAATTCAAATTTAAATGGATATCCTGTGTTTTATTTGATATCCCTAAAAAATAAATAAAACTCTTCCATCATGTAATAAAAATAGTATATTTTAAATAGTAAAAATAATATATTAAAAGCTATGCTTCTCCCACATTGTAATTTTGCTTCTCACTTATAATAATTTTACTGTTTTATTTAATTGGTAAACTTTGAAAAATCTTGAGAGCAATCCATAGAATGATCTTAATATGCCAGCATTGAAAACTCACTGATTTTTGAGACTCATGTCAAAGTTATCCATAGTTAACCAAAAGCAGTTTCCCTTTATCTGTAAAGATTTATGCCCAGAATATATCATATTAGATTGAAAACAATATAGTGTCTCATATTTCTATGAAGTAGCATGTAAGTAATTTTGAGGTTACTTTTCAATTATGATAATGATTGTGTCATATCATTTGTCTCTTGCTTTATTTTTTTTGTATTTTTTATTGAAGTATAGTTGATTTACAATGTTTCGGGTGTACAGCAAAGTGATTCAGTTATACTTACAGATATATATATCTATTCTTTTTCAAATTCCTTTCCTTTATAGGTTATTACAAGATACTGAATATAGCTCCCTGTGCCATACAATAGGTCCTTGTTGTTTATTTATTTTATATATAGTAGTGTGTATCTGTTAATCCCAGATTCCTAATTTATTCCTCGCCCTTTCTCCTTTGGTAACCATAAGTTTGTTTTCTATCAATATGTCTGTGAATCTATTTCTGTTTTGTAAATAAGTTCATTTGTATCATTTTTTTTAGATTCCAACGTGTGTGATATCGTGATATTTGTATTTATCTGATTTACTTAGTATGCTAATCTCTAGGTCTATCATGTTTCATTCTTTTTTATGGCAGATTAATATTTCATTATGCACACACACACACACCACATCTTTATCCATTCCTCTGTAGATGGACATTTAGGTTGCTTCCATGTCTTGGCTATTGTAAATAGTGCTGCCATGAACATTGGGGTGCATGTATTTCTTCAAATTAGAGTTTTTGTCTTTTCCGGATATATGCCCAGCAGTGTGTCCCTTGATTTAACTAGTCTTTATTGCTTTAAATATGCCCAGGAATGTGTCCCTTGCTTTAAATAGTCTTTAATGTTTTGGATTTCTATTAATTACTATTTATTTAGCTTCCTAACCTACCTCTGCCAATGACACAAGAACAACTCAGACCTACCCTCCATTTTAATAAATAATTTTAAGAGTAAATCTACATTTTCCCTGATTGATTTAGGCCACATTTATTTTGAGATGCTGGAAATTAATACTATAATTTCATTCTTTTTTAATGATTCCTTCCAAGTTTAAACAACTGCTGTTTCTCTTTGATGTTTTCTTGTCATTGCTCCTGGAGATCAGAGACAGGTCAGAAAGATTAAGAATATTCCTTAAGTGCACCCATCATGTTGTAACATAAAAAGCTTTTAAAAAATAGAGAATTTGCAGAAGTGGTGGTATCTGAAAATTATTCACAGAAAATTCTAAAAAGTCTGATAACTTCTGGGAAACTTGTGTTCAAAAAAGAAAAAGAAGGAAAAAACAAAGACTCCTCTGGGAAACCAGGACACGACAGCATCTAATGTTGCCACTCTCCACATCCCCACCTATTTCTTTGTTTTCTTTCCTTTCTCTAGAGACAAACTTGGTTAGGTATAGACGTCTGCCCTTCCTGTTACAGTATTGATTGAGCAAAATGTCAACTTCCATCTGCCCCAGTTAATGTTCCTACTTTGGGCACCTTCTACTCTTGGATACTTAATTTTTATTATGTGAAGAGAAGATCTGAGTTAACTCTTTTCATAATTACCTATCTGGTTACCAAATCTTTCAGGTTTGTTTTATAAACCTGAATTTTTTATATCCTTTGTTTGTTGATTCTTGTGTATTTGGTTTGGGCCTACCATATGCTGAGCTACACTTAGGGGTACAATTAAGGGTACAGTTAGGGGTAAAGCATATAATTGGGCTAAAATGAACATCAAGGTAGCATTGAAAGAGGCAGTGTTGTAAATGAGCAGCCTCAGGAGTGTGTGTGTATATTCTTGTGTATGTTGTTTGCGTGTTAGTAGAAATGGTCATTTCTACTCATTCTGACTAGGTGATGGGATTTGTTTAGTGGTGGTAGATAGAACCAATTTCTTCTTCCCCATTCCCACCAGCTGCCGTAATAAAGTCAACTATTCAGTTGCTTATAGCCCTAACCTAAAGAACTCAACTCCAGTTCTAAGACATGTACTTGTGTGTACACACACATATACATTATCCTCAGTTTTATGAAGTGTAATTGTTTTGTTCAAGGATGGACTCTATTCTGACTTCTAAATCTCAGACTTGAAGGCAACATAGGCTTTATTTGGATAGTGAACTGCCTTATTCTAAGCATCATAATCTGGATGTTCTGAAAAGAGTTTGTGATCTTCAGAGCTTAAATTATAGATCCTGATTCTAAGATATCAGCTCTAAGTTCCATACCAAAAAAATATATTTGGTGTGTGTATACACAAGGGTATACACACACACAAATATGTAAGTTACGATTCCATGGAAGAATCTCATAATTATAGAATAAAATATTTCTTTTATCTTTCAAATTAGAGTGTATATAAGAGCTGTTATTTAACTTTTTAAGAAGTTTTTTTATCTTTTTTGCATTCCTACAGTTTTACCTTTTTCATTGGCGAAGGATAGCTGCAACTCTTTAGAATAGTTTTTAAAAATTGGGCCTCTCATTATTTTAAGTCCTTGTTAAGAGATTTTTCTTCCATTATAATAAAGGTAAAGATTTTCTTTCATCTGACTTATATCAATTTTATTTAATAAATAATGTGTGTTCTTGCTTTTATATGTCTTCCAGATTGTAACTCACTGAGTTATTTTTCATTCTTTTTTTTGAGAGACTCTTGCAAAGTAGATTTTTCTACTATAAAGTATAATGTTGTTGATTTTAAGTGATTATGATAAGACCCCTCTGTTTAGCATGAGCAGCAGAGCATTAACTTGAGTCAAACGTTGCCTCTTTGCGTTCCCCTATTTTACAACATCCTGGGTCCAAGTCCATTCTGACTTGTCAGGCTGATGTTGTTTTCACAGCCTTAATTTGTAATGTATGGTTGTTATGGAAATTTTAAAAATTATATAAACTTATTTGGCTTACCAATTTGAACAATTTATTTACCATAAGTAGTTATGGATACTTGCTTATATTTTTTCATCTTTGCTTACATATGTAATTATGTAGCTGTTTTCTATTGGACTTAGGTGAAAGCATAAATGCAGGAGGTGCTGTTAGTTATTTTTCTTCAAAATATATTTATAATCGTCTCACTTTCTTTTCCCAGTTTACTTTGGAGGTTTTATGGTAATGTCCAAGGCTATATTCCTGGTCATTGGTATCTCCAAAACTGCTGTTTCTTGATAAATCTTCATTAAGTTTTCAAGATTATTGCTAGCATATTGCAATCTTCAGACATCTGGTAATTCACACACATTCAAAAACAAACGTACCCATAACTTCTATTCTGTACTGCTTCTGGTAGAACTATTCAGTTTTCACAATTGCTTTGACTGTAGTCCATTACAGCAACTTGTATGACATAAGTGACTTTAGACTTTTGTTTTAGTACAAATCATAGTATTCAACATTTGTTAAGCACTTACTACGTGTTAGGAATGATACTGAGCATTTTTATGTTCTGTCGCATTTAAGCAAAGTACAAAGATCCTTCCTATGTCTGAATAGGGTGTAATACCTTGTAAACTGAAAACATAATAGATTTAATGGATTAATTTCAGAATTGGAGTCTACAGGCCTAAGTTTTATTGATTTACTGTGTGGCTTTGCGTTATTCATAGAATTTATTAGTGTGTCTATTTCTTCACTTACAAAAAGATAATAAAATATGTCTCCTCTGTATTACGTAATATAGGAATATGTTGTGTTTAAACACAGAATATCTATAGATGTTTTGTAAGAAAGGCTCCATAAATAAAACATTCTGATGTGAATATTTCTCCTATTATTAAATTATGTTGCTAAATAATAGTATTCATGTTTAGCTCTCCAGTGCAATAAGAGAAATAAGAGCTTTTTCACATTATAAATTTATGTTATATATAATGTTATCATACTAGCATTATAAATATGACATCCTTTTAGTTAACTAAAATTGCTTTATAGTGTTAACAATTTAGTTTTATAAGATGGATAACAAATATTATTACCCCTTTTTACAAATGGGAAACTGAGAGATGGATAAATTTCTGGAGGCATAAGAACAAAAGCTTATATTTATTTAATATGTGAATAATGAAGGACTATTAGGTTATAGATGACGAATAAAAATCCTGATCATAAAGTGAGAGGTTAGTAGCTTTAAAATCCATCTTTAGATGAGCAAAACCGTAAGAGAACAAGTTATTTAATTCAAGCTACAGCATGTCATAGCCTCCAAATACTTAATGTGTATGGATTTTTCTCTCATCTTTACTATTGAAACTTCTACTAAGTTAAGCTTATCGCAAGACAACAGCAATATTGCATTTCTTTGCTTTTAGGAAGTACTGTACTCATTTCCATCTTTCCCAGTTGGCCTGTAATTTTAAAACTGAGGGTGGTATGAGAAGACAAAATGCAACACCTTATAATAATATTTAAAATAGGAATGAGCTGTTTTTGGTTTTTCTCTTTTCTTAGCAGTTCTTCCACTCACTCTGTTTCCTTTACCTCACCTATTTCTTCCTCTCACTTTTTCACATGTGTCTGTTTTGGTGAGAATCTAGTTTTGTCGCAAGAGAACTGCAGATGTGATAATTACGTGTTTCTAATGTGGATACTTCCTAAAGAGGCCACCAGTGAGAATTATTGTATCTTAAGGCAAAAGAGCAAAGTTTTAGATTTTCTAAAATCAATTGGCAGTGAGTCACTTGCAAATAGTATTTATAAGTCTAAAGTAGGAGCTTATTTCCTTTATTCTCAATTAAGATGTTCAAGAATGGCTTAAATTATGTTGTTATATGAACATTAAAAACTTACACTGCTTTTAGTAAACCAAGTAATTATGTGTGACCATCAATAGAGTGGAAATCCAATGTATAGATTTTTTTAGGTAGCTCTTATGTTTCTACTTATATTATACACCACTAACTACATTAAAAAAACAAAATTCCAAAGTAGCTGGAGTAAAGAAGCTGGGTTATACATTCACCAGTTAACTGAGCAGACAACAGCCTTTCAGTACAATTTCAAATTGGATCATCTTTCTACTTCATTTTTTTTCAGATTTGAGAACAGGATATATTTCCATATCTGTATATCAACTTTTGAAGAACATGAATGAATAACATTTTCTTCTCTATAGCTTAAAGGACATGTAACCAACAATCTACAATAAAGGAGAACTTTATTATTTTTCACATAGTGCCAAAAATGAATAAAAGTGTAATGCATATATAAAAATGCTAATAATCCATAGAAATACCACTATTTTCTCCCTTTTCCTGGAATGAGATATAAAATAGTACAATTTATAAGTAGACTATAAAGATAAGTGCTATTCTTGTGAGAATCTCTTATAAAAAATAATTCACTCATTTGAGTTCCCTGATTTTTTGTTTGATAATTTGACTACCAATATTTAGATAAATGAGGAAAATAATATGAAAAAGTACTCACTGGGTAAAGAAATTATAAAACTTTGGAGTACTCACTGCTATACATATACTCAACTTGGTTATTTAATAAGGGTTGAGATGAACAATGGAAACAGTAGACTCTTCACTCAACATCTCATGCTCACTGCAGAGTACATGTTCGTTGAATGGAATGGACGATGAAATTGCCTGGAGTACTTAAATTTTTATTTTTATTTTTTTGTTTCTTTCTCTATAATTATACTGTCTCCTTTGATCTTTCATTATAACCAGATCTTACTTAAATATTGTACCACTTTAACTGAAAAACAAAATGGAGTATCTCCATTTTGAAAAGCTTTCTGCTTCTTCCAAGAGTGGAAAAAGATGTAAATATTTAAGAAGGCTAAAGCTCCAAGGAAGAGAAATACATTACCAGTGCATTCATAACTCTCAAATTAAACTGGAATAACTATTTTCATTACTTAGTTGCAGCTTCTTCTTTGTAGCAGTAGTTTTTAACCACTTAGTCACACTGTTATGATACAATGACATGATTAGTTGAAAGGTGTTTGTAATTAGTAATATAAAATTAACAAAATCTGTATATGAATGTTTTTAATCAAGTGGAATAAATTAAAGACTGCCCTTATAATACTGCGACTCTTACTTCCACTCCGCTCTGCTTCTTAAATGAGGAGAGAAAAGAGTAAATTTATAGCTGGTGTTCCTTGAACATCCCTATGAGTTAGTCATCTATGTAAATTTTATTCATCATGTATAGTCCTGAGAAAAAAATATATTAAAGATAGCTTCTCTGTACCATAGGATACATATAGAGACAAGATCTGAATTGTTTATTATAACCTTTTATTAAAGTGTAAAATAAAATTTATGTGTTTGAGTCAAGAAAATGTATTTGGCTGACGTTAATGGATAGAGTCAGGAAAGTTTGATTGGCTGGCATTAAACTGCCTATTTTTACCTAATTTATCTCCTCACTAGGTCTATATTTTGCTCTGATGAAGGATCCTCACATTTATTTCAATCTATTTTACAAAGTTGATTATAAGGTGATTATGAATATTAGAACAAGTTGTGTACATTATCATGAATCTACCTCATTCCTTCTATCTGCAGTCTGTTTTTCAAAGTGTAGTCCTCTGACCAGCATCACAAGCATAACCTGGAAACTTGTTAGATATGCAAAATTTGAGACCCTAGCCAGACATTCTGGATCAAAATCTCTGGGTATGCCCAGCAATCAGCATTTAACAAGGTTTCTAGGAGATCCTGATGCACACTAAAGTTTGAGAACCACTGCTGTAATCATATCCCACCTTGATAGCTTAACAAGGTTATTAGTACCCATTAGATACTGTTTCAAAGATAGTCTTTGTTATTTAAGATTATTTAATCAGCAGAGGGCACTGTAGTAGTTGTTAGGAGGAAATTGTATTAAATCTACATGGTCAAGTAACAAGCATGTAAATATTAATGCATAAATTATACCTGTTAATAAAAATATGTCTATAAACATAAGTAAAAGCACTATACTAAGTGATTTTTCACCACCACCATGCATACAAGAAATTTCTGCACATTTACATTTAACTATTGTGTGTCCTGTGCATACTTAAATATCATTGACTTTTAGCAATAATGTTTTTTAAGGTAATTTTTCCTATGAAGGTTAAAAATGGACTTGAACTTCATTGACAATTTCCCTGGACTATAGAATCATTGTTTATGACACCCTTTTTTGCAACTTGAATAGTCTTTGAAGCATCTTTCTGACTTTCATGTTATCTTCAAAGTGTCAAGGGTAAAAGAAAAAATCACAATAAGTGATTCTGCGTAGGAGATTGCAACCTTCAAAGTTTAGAAAGTATTTAGAAGTTAAAAATAAAATGTCTTATTTAAAGAGTATAGCTAAATCCAATTAAACCTCATTATTTTGGAAACTACTAGTCCAAAAAAGGTTATATCTGAAGTAAGAATATAAATTTCTACTATTGCTCAAGGAAAAACAGAAGTTGGTAATCAAATTTAATAATTTATTTAAAAAATGTGGGAAACGGAATGAAACTAATTAAGAAAAAAGGATTTCAAACTTTTAATGGCATCTTTTTTTGCCATTGATTATGAATAGTCCATTGATAATGATTGCTTGTTATCTACTTGTTAACAAGTACTGATAACCTTCATTTATCTGTGCTTGTCATCCTAATGTATATGATTGAAGGAATAAAGCTACATTTGTTAAAACTACTCTTCTGTTTGGATTTTCTAGTAAGTTCGACAGATAGTTTTTTCTCATTTTATTCTAAACTAACTTTTATTCTCTTGCTCTTTGCCTTCTAGTTGAGCCTCTCCATTTACAGTTTACAGATGTTTTCACCCAGCTCTTGCCCTCCTGTCCATCTTCCAATTTCCATCTCGTTTGGCTGTTTCTTCCCTTTAGATACCATTATTTCAGTATTCTTCCTGCCCCCAACTTGTCAATGTTCTTACATTTAGGTTCTTGCTCTCTGTTCTCTTTCCCCTCATCTTTGGTTCTCAACCACTGTTTCTAGGTTTGGTTTCTGGATTTTTGTATTATTTCTCTTCTTTAACTGGTATAATCAAAACTGCAAGGATGTAACAATTGGAAAGCAGAGGCATAGAGAAAATTGACATGTATTGAATACCTACTCTATGCTAGGTGATTTACTTACATCATTTAATTCTCATAAAATGTAGGTATGCTTTATTATTAGCTCCATTTTATTCATAAATACACTGAAGCTCAGAGAGATTAAATATTTTGTTCTAATTCACAGAGCTACTAAGTGACAAAGCCGGGTTTCAAGCCTATATGGGTTCATTTATTCACTCCTTTATTCAACAAATATTTATTGAGTGCACGTTCTGTATGTTGGACACTATGGTAGGTGCTTCAACAGATCCGGTCCTTACTCTCCAGACCTTAATTGTATGGTGGTATTGTCTGACTTCACAGATGGTGATCTTTTTGCTACACCAAACAGAAGAAGAGAAAATAAAAAGTAAATAGAATGGTTCTAATGTTTTATGGAAAAGATGTATTTGTTATAGATGTAAGAAAGACTATATTTGTGCATTATTTAGGAATATATAGCAAAAGGGTTGCTTTGTGTCTAGTCCTGGAGAGGGTCTCCCTCCTCACTCACCCCTGTCAACACCAATGCCTTGTAGTGGCATCACCACAATATATATTTTCCTCTTATGTTCTATGCTGTACAAGATTTATGTCTATAGGCCAACATTGTCTAGAAAGTCTTCAGAAAGAATTAACTGTCCTCCCTAAATTATGTTTGGAAAAAGATGAAGACCCCTGTGTAAGAATACATACATTCATTCATCCATCTATTATCCATATATTTACTAATACCCTAAAAAGTATTTAAGATGGTTTAGCCAAATACATAAAATATAACAGAACTTTTAATAAGATAAATATGGAAAATAGGGCAAGGAAAAATAAGATGAAATTGGGTTGTATTCAGTAAGCCTACTAAAAAATATTCATAAATTAGTCTCTCTTCTCAACGGTAACTTGATTCACAGTCATCATAATTTTAAAGACAAACTGGTATCACAGAAGTGTACCCCATTCCTAGTTGTAATACGTAAGAGGAAATTTCTCCTACAGGTCCTCCTAAAGAGGACCTCAGTACAGTGTGGTGAGCAATGTTCTCAAATACTCGCTAAAATAAATATGAGTTTCACTGAGCCATTTAATTGTATCCACCTGCATACCATAAAAGCAAAGTCCAGTAAAACAGTTCTTTTAAAAGTGGATGAGCCTTTTCAGGTAGATCACTGTGGTCTGGCTAAATCCGACGGTATATTTTAGAGGATCTCGAAAAATGAATGAATTACATTTCTTTTAGGTAATTCTCATATGTAATTTGTCAATTGAGTTTTTCATGTACTAGATAACAGTGAGTTTGCACACTCTTACAAGTTTTACTCACTACTGCAACATCATTGCATAGAATACCACCTAGTACATAGTAGGTGCTTAATAAGTATTTGTTGTATGGATGGATAAATGTTGTGCTTTGAAGTATGTAAGTGAAAGACTTCCTCTGTCACTTCTCTGTTGATATTTTCTTCCTTTGTCCTTAAATAACGTGTGCTACTATACTTTGGAGTATATCATCTTTATGTGGACCCTCAAATTCATTAAATGTCATGCATTGCTTAGGTGACTTTTTCAAACAGATAATGAAATAAATATTAACCCTATACAAAGAGCTGTTTTAAGATTGTTCTCAGTAACATCCCTTTGTTGATTTTTAGGGCTCTAAGATTTTAAGGTCCCTAAGAAGAAGTTGTAAACTTCAGTGAAGCAATTTTAACATGGAAATAGTGTTTCTTCTCAGGAGACCTCAAAATCATACCGGATTTATTAAATTTGGAAAACATGGGATAGATTATATATAACACTAGCTCAACAATTTTCAGCTATATATTGATATTTTAATGAAAGTAGTTAGCTCCCAAACTTAGAAATTTAAGTATGTCCTTTTCTCCTTCCTGTTGGCCCCTTATTTTTAAAGCAGGTTTTATTGAAAAGCTTTATGGTAGTGTTAATTTTCCTTTAAAATTTCTGACATTGTTCAATATTGCATTATGCTGGGATTCAGTGAACCAGTAGATTACATCAATTCCAGTAATCCTTTATTCTATATAATTATAAGGGATTAACTAATTTATATGCATCTTAAAAGTTTATTTATAACATCAACTGGCATGTAACACATACTTGGTGCATTTTAACTGCTCTGCCCAGATTTCTTACTCTATGAAAATCTGTTGAGCTATTATAACAATCTGAGGCTTCATTTTAAAGTTTAGGTTATTAGGCTAGATGAGATATTTACCAACCTAAATTTTGCCTAGAACAGTGATTTTTACTTAGGACGATCACTCGACTTCTAATGAAATATTGAACTATCAATCTTTCACTATATTTTTCCATAACTTACTTTTTATTTTGTCTTGCTTCTTACTGTAATACTTTATTTTGCAAGCTTTCTTCCTGTGTTGCTCCCAGTTATTGTAACCTGCTACATATGTAGAAAGAGGATTAGAAATGGATTAAATCATGTGTTTCACTCCCAACTTTAGCCTAAAACATATCTTTACCATCACATTATGATAAATATATGCCTATTTTCATTGACCTTTAGAAAATGAAATTTTCTTGCCTCCTTCAGTACCTTATTCGAGGTTTAACCACACTTGTCTTAAGAATGCCCTATCTTAAAAGTTCTATTATATAGTTAAAGCCTATCACTTCATTAATTCTTTTTTAAAAACAGTTCATTTATATCGAAGATATGGAAATGGTAAATCTAGAGTTTTTCTTCTACCCAATTTATGGGGAAAGTTGACTTGATGATTTCTTGAGTTCCATTTATTATATCATAAAATCATAGAGCTAGGAGAGATACAAGGTGATCTTGGGTTTTTACGGACTAATTATTTCAAGAGTAATAGACAAAGAAAACTACCCAGATTTTTTATTCTGTGAAAATCTATTGAGCTCTTATAGCAATCTGAGGCTTAATTTTAAAATACAGGTTATTAGGCAAGATGAAATTTCTATTAAATACTTCTGAATTGTAAGGGATAAGAAAGGTCTGCTAATGTAAAAGCTCCCTTGATGTTCTGGTCCTCAGCTTTTATTCAGTGGTCCCAAAGAATTGAGTCTTGGTGCCTTAAAAAAATATTTGGAGAACTACTAAGTATGGTTTATAGATAGCATGATTTATAATTAAGTTAATTTTACTACTCTGCCTTCCTTATTTTTGGTTAATTTCACTCAGTCTGCTATTTAATCTTTAATTACAGGCCACAAAAGAAGTAATAGAACGGGAAGCGCCAGGGATGGCCCTGGCAATGCTGATGGGATCACTTAATGTTACACCTCTGGGCATGCTCTCTAGGTAAGAAAGTCACCAACATGTTGCAAAGAAAATTAATTCCATACCACTAATCACTACAATAGACTGATAAACCTAAGAAACTCCAGTCATACCACTTAATTTTGCCCCCCTTATTTCCCAGAGTTATGAGTCTCAGTATCCTGTCTAGTTAAATATTGGCCACAGTTTCTTTCAAGTTCTTTTTTTGTTTGTTTGTTTTTGCATATTGTGTTGAAACTTTTAGAAAATATTGTATTACTGCTAAAAGTTATCAATTATAACCCCAAGAAGAGTCCAGTTTATTAAGATGTAAAATATTCTTTTTTTGTGTGATTATAATCATCAATTAATTTCCCTTAGTTGTCATTAAATACTAATTTAGTAAAACTAAGAAGTAGGGTCTTTTTTAATAAGTTTTTACAAGTCAGTTTATAAATAGGCATGTTGATGTGTGGTCATGAAAAGAAGCTCAATCAATAATATATTACTAGTATATTAAATTAGTGTATTTAAAACTATGCCTTTGTTGACCTAGATGGTGACATCCATCCTCAATTTGATGGTTTAGTTACTTATTTGTTATTATTTTAGCAATTCTTAGATTAAAATCCCCTTTAATGAGAACAACATACATCACTTACGTTAAAGACAGAAATATCAACTTAGTGAGAATCTGTTGATTTAATGACCATTGATTAATACAGTTGATTTCAGAGCAATCTAGAAAATATACAGCAACTTTATAATTGCAGGGTTTCACAATCATTATTTATAGCCATTTATTGATCCTGTGTGCAATATGAATATAAAAGTAAATATATCTATTGAATGCATAGAATATGAGTTATAATGCTCTTTCTGTTACTTAGGCTAAGTTTGTATGCCATAAATGTCAGCCACTTGAAGCACAGCTACAGGGAAATGTGAATGGGTCATTAGTTAACTGTATTTTCTTTCCTGTTACAAATACTATATTATAACATTTCATTTTAATAAGAGCAAAAAAAGAACTAAAGTAGCTTGAAAGAGATTTTGAATTTAAAAGTCCATGCTGGTCTTTAATGAACTCACATTGATTCTTTTATGCTGTTCTTTTTTTTTTTTTTTTTTTTTGCGCGGTACGCGGGCCTCTCACTGTTGTGGCCTCTCCCGTTAAGGAGCACAGGGTCCGGACGCGCAGGCTCAGCGGCCATGGCTCACAGGGCCAGCCGCTCCGTGGCATGTGGTATCTTCCCGGACCGGGGCACGAACCCGTGTCCCCTGTATCGGCAGGCAGACTGTCAACCACTGCGGCACCAGGGAAGCCCTATGCTGTTCTTTTTTTAACCCTTACTTATATTACCTGACTGTAGGAGATCAAAGGTCACATTTGGTCTCTTTTCTCTATGGAATTAAGTAGTAGTCTTTGAACATAAAAGAACTCTTTCTTGGCATTCAAGGAATATAGTCAAGAAAGAATTAAACGTTACCTCTTGTTAATTATTTTATAATAAAAATCTAATTCAACAGACATAATAATACTCTATTTGCCAGGCCTTGCATTAACCATTAGGGATGTAAGTATGGAAAGAAAAGTAAGAAATGGTCCTTACCTTCAGGATCCCCAGTTTATCTGGAGAACTTGTTCCTTACAACTGCTAAGGTAACTCTTTAAATTGAATATAGCTTTCTTGATCTAATATAGAAATAACACTTTTGCCTTATTGAAAGATTTTTCTGGATTAATTTCTCCTCTCCCTTCTGAATCCACATAATTACTGAGCAGTAGACTGCTGAGTGAATGGGAAATAAGTTAGCAAGAGCTGATTTTAAGTATTTTGAAATAAGTCCATCATCTTTAGGCTGAAGGCTTTGAAAACTAAAGTGTACACAGCATAGTATACACAAGCAGATTCTATATACACATGGTATACACAGTCAGATTCTTCTGGCTTTTCTTTATGTTCATTACCTATTGAACTGAGAGTTTATTTACAAATTTGAAACAGAGATAGTAGTTGGCATGAGCTATGGAAAAGGGAATTGTGGACTATTTCCCTTAATGTTTATTTTTTGGTGCTTTTCAAATCGTTTAAAAAAAATGTTAAACAGCCATGATTAGATTGATGCTTCCTTTGTTTAGCATTTTTACCTTGTATGTACTTGGGGCTTTGTACATGCTTATATTATAACATGTGCTATATTGTAATTATTTACTTTCTTGTCTGTTTTACCTAATTTGTATAAAATCCAAATTTGTATTAAGAACAGCAGCTTTATCTTATTCATTTTATATCCTCAGCCCCAAAACAATTTCTGACACATAGTAGGTACTCAAAAAAATGTTTCTTGTTATGGTTCCTATTGATAACTCAGTGTTTCATCCTAGCTGTAATAGAATTTTTTTTCAAGGTTAAGTAATGCATCAACTTGGTGCCTTGCCTTCCTATTTTTATCTCTAGAGAGCAGCATTAAATAAAAATAATTTTTTTAATTACTACATCTGTTTAAATGGTTTTCATCTGCTTGGTTAACTTAATATCTTCCAGTTTTCCAGTTTTTTTTGTACAAGTAAGTTGGAAGATTGCATCAAGTAAAGGTTAAGAGTGTCATCTCTGAACTCGGACTGCTTGGGTTCTATTCTTGTTCTGTTACTAGTTACATAACATCATTCTTTTCTCATCTCTATAATGAGGATGTTAGTAGTACCAGCCTTCTTGCATTAAGTAAACTAGCCCGCTTAAGTGCCCAGAACAGTTGATTCATAGTAAGTTTAAGTGTTGATCACTGTTGTGTTGTTATTTGTTCAGAATTCTAGTTCTTAGAGCAAGTCTGCTGGCAGAACCTTTTAATGCTTTCCTTCATCTGGAAATGTCTTTATCTTACCTTTATTTCTGAAGGATATTTTCACTAGATATAGAATTATGGATTGACAATTCTTTCCTTTCAGCATTTAAAAAAATGTTATTCTATTCTCTTCTGGCTCCATGGTTCCTGTGGAGAAATCCACAGTCTTTTGAATTGATATTCCCTTATATGTATGATTTTTTTCTCTGGATGCTTTGAAGATATTTTTTCTTTATTTTTGATTTCAACAATTTGATTATTATGTATCTGGGTGTGGTTTTCTTTGAGTTTATCCTTTTGGGTTAAAGGAGCTTCTTGAATCTGTAAACTTATGTCTTTAACCAAATTTGGGAAATCTTTAGCTATTTTTCAGACTCTTCTTTTTCTGCACCAATCTCTTTCTCATTTTCTTCTGGTACTTTTGTGATATGGATTATACATCTTTTGATAACATGTCACAGGTTTCTGATGTTCACTTTTTTTGTTCATTTTTACTCTATTCTTCAGATTGTTTTTATTAATCTATCTTCAAGTTCACTGACATTTTTCCTCTTTCATCTTTATTTTGCCTTTGAGCCTATCTAGTGAATTTTTAAAAATATTTGTTTACTTATTTATTTATTTGACTCCGTTGGGTCTTAGTTGCAGCATGCCGGATCTTCACTGAGGCATACAGGATCTTTCATTGCTACACATGGGTTCTTCATGGTGGCTCACGGGCTTCTCTCTAGTTGTGGTGTGTGGGTTTTCTCTTCTCTAGTTGTGACGTGGGCTCCAGAGCACGTGGGCTCTGTAGTTTGCGGCACGCCGGCTCTCTCACTGAGGCGCGCGAGCTCAGTAGTTGTGGCACATGGGCTTAGTTGCCCAGCGGCATGTGGGATCTTAATTCCCCGACCAGGGATCAAACCCGCGTCCCCTGCATTGGAAGGCAGATTCTTTACCACTGGACCACCAGGGAGGTCCCTCCAGTGCATTTTAAAATTACAGATACAGTATTTTTTCAGTTCTAAAATTTCTATTCTGCTGCTTTTTTATGGTTCTATTTCTTTGCTAAGAATTTTTATCTTTCCATTTATTTCAAAAGGAGAATGGTTATAATAGCTACTTAATATTATTTTTCTAACAATTCCAGTGTCTGAATCACCTTGGAGTTAACATCTGTTGATTTTTTCTGTGAGAAGTGCTCAGATTTTCCTGATTCTTTTCTGTGTTGAGTAATTTTGGATTGTACCCTGGACATTTTGAGTATTATCTTTTAAGACTCTGGACTCTGTTAAAATCCTCTGGAGAGAGTTAGTTAGTTAGTTAGTTAGTTAATTTGTTTCAGGAATCAAGCTGATTGGATTCAGATTGAAAATTCTGTCTCACCTTATGTGGATAGTGATTCAGCCTTTGCTATACTGTCTGGGTCTGCCCAGCACATGAACTATTCAGGAGTTAGCCTGAGATGTGGGCAGTGGAGTATATTTTACTTATGTTTTTAAAAGCCTTTCTTATAATTCCTTGAGTTTGTTACATGTGCTTAGTTCAGGAGTGAGCCTGGAACTTGTGTCAGTTCATTCGCAGAATTAAGGAATCCGCCTTCTCCAACTCTCTCCTCTCCAAGAATTTCCCTACACTCTTCACTTCCCAGTTAATACTCTATAAGAAATAGCTTCTGGCTAAAGGAACTGGAAATAGATGATATTTCTTGTAGAGTATTAATCCCCTGTGCTATTATGCAATTCCGCACAATTGGAACACCTTCAGGGCAAAGGCAAAAGAAAAGGAAAAAAAAAAAAAAAATAACAGAGCTTCCTCTCACCCAAACTTTTACACTTTAGCCAGAGAGATAGGTCTTCTCACCGGGTTCTAGTGCTTGCACCATCACAATCGCAGTAGTACAGCTCTATAACTGGAATTAGCCCCCTTAAGGGTTATTGACTCAAGTTCTGACTTCAGTCCCCAGTTTGCCTGCTATTGTTTATGTTCAGAGTTCTCAGGTAGTCATTCTTTGATTTTCTGTTCTCAATAAGTAGGAGACAGAGCCATAGTTAAGGTTCTACAATGTTGGTCAACACCAACAGAAAAAGAGCTCTATTTTAAAAATCAGATCCCTGAGTTTATATCCTAGCATTTACTAGCATTTACTATCTATGTGACCTTGGGAAATTTACTCAGCTAGGTTTAGCACTTCCAGTCCCAGGAGCTAATTGAACTGCCCACAGAAATTCAGCATATAAGCTCCCTAAATCTGTAATTTATGCCCCACTCACTTTTTAAAGAGATCAAATACTTTTTTTTCTAAGCATCATTGACAGTAATAGAGCAACCACTGTGGTTACACATTGAGACATAATTTATCCTGGTTTTATTCTCAGTTCAGTCATTAACTTGATTTGTGATCTCTACGTAGTTTTTTAGTGCCTTCACATAGCTCATGGTAATGTTATGAGGTCCTATATAGATTAACTCACTAAGAATAACTATCATATGAATATCTAAATTCATAAAAAGAAAAAGTGATAAGGAGTTTTTAATTTTATAAAGAGATTTACCATCGTAATACTCCATAACGTATCTTTCAATTGTGTTTTAAATATTCAGCTTATTTTTTTGTTACATAGAATTTTTCATAATATCTGTCTTATGAAATAGAAGATGAAGTCTCTAGTTAGTTTTTAATATATGAAGTAGGACTAATCTTTTTTTCTTACAGTTTGCCCTACTATCTACCATTATTACCAATTTGATCTCAGCTTCATCTAGTCAGTAACTGAACATAAACACTCAAACACATGCACTGTTATTGGGGAGGAGTAAACTTTTCCCATTCAGTGCCAAAAATGGTTTCATGCTAATATTGTTTAAAAGTTTTTTAAGGAAAAAAATACTGGATTTAAATTTTTATATCAGTGAATTAAATTATCCCTAGTATTATTTAATACATGTTAAAACAACATGGATCATTTAAAATAATAATTGACAATAACAGTATTGCCATCTTGAAGTGCTTCTATTTTTTAACCTAAAACCAAATATACTTAGCTTATAAAAGGCTGTAGAAGGGAGCTGGGCAGAAGACGATGGAGAGGAAGTACCAGTAATCCACTTCTTGACCTAGACAATAGTTGACTAACAGAATCTGATATAACAATTTTGGATATCTAGAGTGTATTTGAAGGCTTTCAGCTTCCAGGGGTAGGTTTAGTTGGTAAACTATGGTTAATTTTAGTCAATTTCAGCCCAAAATAATTGTAACTATACACTCCCCAGTCCCTCAACCCCATGCAGGCAGCCACACTAACATGCTTGTGGGAGCCAGAGTGGGCAATTAGGACCTTGTCGTTCAAATATCAGGAATCTAGGTTCTATTTGTGGATTACTGGTTTGATTATAGGGGTACGGACAAAGGCAGGTGGCTGCTGTTGTAACCCCCACCAACTGAAGTGACTTCAAGGGGAATTAAAGGGACAGTGCCTTTTTTTTCCCCTTTCTCTTTTACCCTTTTTGGGAGCCAGACATTTAAGGATTAGGACACTCAAGAGCAACCACATACATAAGGGAATTTAAAAAGCCATTGCACATGCCCAAAGAGGAATGCAGGCTCAGAAAAGACCTGAGTTGGCCTTAGGTTTACACCTCAGACTGATCCCAACACAGAGACACTCTACAACAATCAAAAATATAGCAAACCCTGCAGGGAGGGGGAGAATGTGATTTCCAGAATTACCACATTACAAGATTCAGATACCCAGTTTTCAACAATAACAACACAACACAAGATATAGAAAGAAACAGAGAAGTGTGGCCCATTAAAAGAAAAAAAAAAAATTGACAGAAAAGACTGACTAGGATGACCAGATGGTAAACTTACTAGACAGAGATTTTTAAAACAATTGTCTTAAAGATGCTCAAATTACTAAAGATGTGAACAAAATCAGGAAAATGATATGAGTAAAATGTAAACATAAGTAACAAGATAAAAAATAAAAAGGCAAAAAGAAATTCTGGAGTTGAAAAATACAACTGAAATAAAAATGTCACTAAAGGGATTCAGAACCAGTTTCAGTAAAAGGAATCAGTGAACTTCAAGATAGGGCTATTGAAATTATCAAGTCTGAGGAGCAGAAAGGAAAGAAATTGAATACAAGTGAACAGAGCCTAAGAGACCTGTGGAACACCGTTAAGTTCTTGGTCTAACACCATTAGACCATGCTTTGTGAAAATCCCAGAAGGAGAAGAAAGGGAGAAAGCGGCAGAGGATTATTTGAAGAAATAATGGCTGAAAACTTCCCAAATTTCATGGAAGATATAAATCTGCAAATCCAAGATAAAAAACAAACTCCAGGGGCTTCCCTGGTGGCGCAGTGGTTGAGAGTCCGCCTGCCGATGCAGGGGACACGGGTTTGTGCCCTTGTCTGGGAAGATCCTACATGCCGCGGAGCGGCTGGGCCTGTGGGCCATGACTGCTGAGCCTGTGCGTCCAGAGCCTGTGCTCCGCAACAGGAGAGGCCACAACAGTGAGAGGCCTGCATACCGCAAAAAAAAAAAAAAAAAAAAAAAAACAATCAAACTCCAAACAGGATAAGCTGAAAGAAGCCCATATAATAATCAATCTGTCAGAAGCCAAAATCAGAGAATATTGAAAGCAGCAAGAGCAAAGACACTCATCATATACAAGAGTTCTCAAAAGATTATAAGTTGATTTCTCATCAGAAACATTGGAGGCCAGAAGCAGGTATGGAAGTGAAACATTCAAAGTAATGAAAGGAGAATACTGTTAACCAAGAATTCTATAACTGGCAAGCCTGTCCCTCAAAAATGAAGGAGAGGGCTTCCCTGGTGGCACTGCAGTTAAGAATCCACCTGCCAATGCAGGGGACACAGGTTCAAGCCCTGGTCTGGGAAGATCCCACAGGCCCACGAGCAACTGGGTCTGTGTGCCACAACTACTGAACCTGCACTCTATAGCTCACAAGCCACAACTACTGAGCCTGCATGCCACAACTACTGAAGCCCGCAAACCTAGAGCCTGTGCTCTGCAACAAGAGAAGCCACCACAGTGAGAAGCCCATGCACCGCAACGAAGAATAGCTGCTGCTCGCTGCAACTGGAGAAGGCCCACGTGCAGCAATGAAGACCCAATGCAGCCAAAACTATAAATAAATAAATAATTTTTTTTAATGAAGGAAAAATTAAGACATCCCTAGTTAAACAAAAGCTGAGCAAGTTCATTACTATTACACTCAACCTACAAAATAGGCTAACAGGAGTTCTTCAGGTTGAAATAAAAGGACGCTGTACAATAACTGAAAGCCTTGAGAGGAAATAAAAGATCTCCAATAAAGGTATAAATATGGACAAGTATAAAAACTAGTATATTGAAATTTTGGTTTGTAATTCCACTTTTTATTTTCTTTATTTAAATTTTTGCAATTTAAATGCATAACAAAATTATTAGTCAGTGTTTTGGAGCACACAATGTATAAAGATGTAATTTGTGACAACAATAACTGAAAGGGAATGAGATGGAGCAGTTTAGGAGGAGGGTTTTTATATGCTATTGAAGTTAAGCTGGTATACATGCAAATTATACTGTTAAATTTTAGAATGTTAAGTGCAATTTCTATGGTGACTACAAAGAAAATAGCTATAAAATATACACGAAAAGAAATGAGAAGGGAATTAAGATATTTCACTAAAAAAAACAACTAAACTCAAAAAGAGACACTAATATGGGATATGAGGAACAAAAAAAGCTATAAGGCATATAGAAAACAGTTAACAAAATGGCAAAAGTAAGTTCCACCTTATCAGTAATTACTTTAAATGTAAATGGATTAAGCTCTCCCGTGAAATAATACAGACTGGCACAATGGTTAGAAAAGCATAATCTGATGACATACTGTGAACAAGACTCTTGGTTTAGATCCAAAGACAAATATATTGAAAGTTAAAGGATGGAAAAGATATTCATGCAAATATTAACCAAAAGAGCTGGTTGACTATATGACTATCAGACTAAATAGACTTTAAATTTTAAAAGGTTAAATATCCTAAGTCAAAACAGGTTACAAGAGACAAAGATATTTATATAGTAATAAAAGTTTCAATTGAATAGGAAGATATAACAATGATAAGCATTTATATACTTAATAACAGACAAATAACAAAAATAGATGATGATGGAATTGAAGGAAGAAATAGATGGTTCTGGGCTTCCGTGGAGGTGCAGTTGTTAAGAATCTGCCTGCCAATGCAGGGGACATGGGTTGGAGCCCTGGTCTGGGAAGATCCCACATGCCACAGAGCAGCCAAGCCCGTGTGCCACAGCTATTGAACCTGCGCTCTAGAGCCCATAAGCCACAACTGCTGAAGCCCTCACACCTAGAGCCCATGGTCCGCAACAAGAGAAGCCTGTGCACCGCAATGAAGAGTTTCTGCTGCTCACCGCAACTAGAGAAAGCCCGCACACAGCAATGAAGACCCAATGCAGCCAAAAATAAATAAATAAATTTATTAAAATAAAGAAAAGAAATAGATGGTTCTTCAATAGTAGTTGGAGACTTCAATATCCTACTTTCAGTAATGGATAGAAAAGCCAAACAGAAGATAAGTAAGGAGATGTGAGTTGAGAAACACAGTAAATCAGCTATCTCCAACAGGCATATAAAGAACATACCACCCAACAACAGTAGAATATACATTCTTCTGAAGTTCCCATGTGACATTTCCTATAATAAACCATATGTTATGCTGCAAAATAAGTCTCAATAGATTTAAACAGGTAAATGTCATCTGAAGTATATTCTCTGACCACAAAATGATGAAGTTAGAAATCAGTAACATCAGGGACTTCCCTGGCAGTCCAGTGATTAAGACTCCACACTTCCACTGTAGGTTCAATCCCTGATCAGGGAACTAAGATCCCACATGCCATGCAATGTGGCCAAAAAAAAACAAAACAAAACAATAACATCAGGAAAATCCACAAATATGTGGAAATTAAACCAGTACACTCTTAAACAACCAACTGGTCAAAGAAGAAATCATGAGGGGAATTAGAATATATGAACAAATTTAAATGAAAACACAGACTACCAAAATTTCAGTGATTCATCAGAGAAAACAGTGCTAAGAGGGAAAGTTATAGCTGTAAATGCTTACATTAAAAAGGAAAGATCTCAAAAACAACCAGCTAACATTACAGCTTAAGGAACTAGAAAAAGAGTAACAAACCAAAGCCAAGACTAGCAGAAGGAAGAAAATAATAAAGATTAAAGCAGTGTTAAATAAAAGAGAAAGTGGAAAAACAATAGAGAAAATCAACTAAACCAAACATTGGTGCTTCAGAAAGATCAACAGAATTGAAAACTTTTAGCTATATTGACTAAGAAAAAAAAGAGGTATGACTCAAGTTAATAAACTTAGAAACAAAAGAAGGGATTACTACCAATTCTACAGAAACAAAAAGGACTATAAGAGAGTACTATAAACAATTGTATGTGTATGTCTAACCTAGATAAAATGGACCAATTCCTACAAACACAAAACCTACCCAGATGAATCACATAAAAGTAGAAAATTCAAGTAGATCTGTAACTAATAAGATTTATTCAGTAATCAAAAATCTACCTACAAATCAAACGCCTTTACCAGATGACTTCCCTGGAGAATTCTCCCAAACATTTAAAGAAAAACAGACACCAGGCCTTCTTAAACTCTTCCCAAAAACTGAAGAGAAGGGAACACTTCCTAACTAATTCTGTGAAGCCAACATTGCCTGCAGATCAAAGACAAAGAGCTGCAAGAAAAGAGAACTACACACCAATATCCTTTAGGAACATTGATGCAAAAAAATCTTCAACAAAATACAACCAAATTCATATCAAAAAGATTATACACCATGATCAAGAGGGATTTATTCATAGAATGCGAGGGTAGCTGAACATACAAAAGCAGTCAATGTGGTAAACTACAGTAGCCGAATAAAGGAAAAAAAAATCTTCTCAATTGATGCAGAAAAATCATTTGACAGAATTCAGCATGTTTTCATGTAAATGACCCTCAACAAGCTGGGAATAGAAGGAAACTATCTTTAAATAAATAAATAAACAAACACAGAGCTAATGTCATGCTCAGTGTTGAAAGAGGAAGCTTTTTCTCTAAAGCAGGAACAAGTCCAGGATGCTTCCTTTTGCCACTGTCATTAAACGTACCACTGGAAGTTGTAACCAAAGCATTAGGCAAGAAAATGAAATAAAAGATATCCAAACTGGGAAAGGATAAGGAAATTTGTTTCTGTTTGACATGATCTTATAAGTAGAAAACCCTAAACCCAAAAAAAAAAATCTAATAGGACTAATAAATGTATTCAGCACAGTTGAAGATATATAATTAACATGCAAAAATCAGTTGTGTTTCTATACACTAACAGTGAACAATGCAAAAGAAATTATGAAAACAATTCCATTTACAATAGCATCAAAAAAATAAAATACTGTGTAATTAACTTGATCAAGGAAGTGAAACACTTGTACACTAAAAACTATAAAACTTTGCTGAAAGAAATTAAAGAAGGCATAGATAAATGGAAATACACTCAAGTTTATGGATTGGAAGACTTAATATTGTTAAGATATTAATATTGCCCAAGGCAGTCTGCAGATTTAATTCAATCCCTATCAAAGCACAGCAATATTGTTTTGCAGAAATAAAAAAATCTATTCTAAAGGGACCCTAAATAGCCAAAACAATCTTGAAAAAACCTCAGCAAAATAGGAGGACTCACACTCCCTGATATCAAACTTACTACAAAGCTACAATAATCTAAATAGTAGTAGTGGGAAAAAAACAAAAAACAGTGGTAGTGGCATTAAGTCTGACTTCTAGTCCAATGAAATAAAACAGAAAAAACAGAAATAAGCCTTTGCATATAGGGTCAAATGATTTTTAAGAAGGGTGCCAAGAGGAAAAAACAGTCTTCAGAAAGAAATGGTAATGGAAAAATTGAATATCCACATGCAAAAGAATGAAATTGGACACTTATACCATATGCTAAAATTAACTCAAAATAGATCAAGACCTAAATATGAGAGCTAAAATTATAAAATTCATGGAAGAAAACTTTGGGGAAAAGCTTCATGACATTAGATTTGGTAGCATTTTATTGAATATGACACTAAGCGTACAGGCAACAAAAGGAGAACTCGATAAACTGGATTTCATCAACATTGAAATCTTTGTGCCTCAAAGGACACTATCAACAAAGTAAAATGGCAACCACCAAATGGGAGAAAATATTTGCAAATCATATACCTGGTAAATGTTTAATATCCAGAATATATGAAGAACTTCAACCCAGAAGCAAAAGCAACCCAATTTTAAAATGGGCATGTTTATCTAAGCAATGGACAGAAGTAAATTTTCTCTGGAAGAATTCTACTTCAACCTAGATCTCAAAGATTTCTCACAGATAAAGTTCTAACAAAATTAGCAGGTCACACATACAGAATAGAAGTTGACAAAAAAACATAAGAATCAAGGCATACTAAGGAATGAGAGACTACAGTTGGATCCTGAAAGACTTAAAATCCTGGTATTATCAAAAGAATAAAAATAAATAAATGTAATATATTTAGAGAACTAAAAAAGAAGCTTGAAAATTATATATGAGGAACAAATAGTTTGAAAAAGAACTAAATATGCATTTAGTTATGTAAAATATAATAATGAGTGTTTAAAAACTTAATAGTTGTATTAGATTGCAGATTATATAGAATTGAAGAGAGAATTGGGGAACCAAATAAAACTATTTGAAGAAATTATCCAGAATGCAGCTCAGATTGACAGAAACATAAAAATGGATGAAAAGTTAAGCATGGAAGATAGAGTTAGAAAATATAAAATATACATAGAGTTCAGAAGGAGATAATAGAGAATGAAGGAAAGGAAATGGTTGAAATATAATACCAAAAGTAATCTCAAAATCTTGAAAGACATCAATCTGCAGATTTGGGAATCCAAACATATATTTAGCAGGATGAATAAAAAGGAATCTTTGGGCTTCCCTGGTGGCGCAGTGGTTGAGAGTCCGCCTGCCGATGCAGGGGACGTGGGTTCGTGCCCCAGTCCAGGAAGATCCCACGTGCCACGGAGCGGCTGGGCCCGTGAGCCATGGCCGCTGAGCCTGCGTGTCCGGAGCCTGTGCTCCGCAACGGGAGAGGCCCGTGTACTGCAAAAAAAAAAGGAATCTTTATCTATGCACATGGTAGTAACCCTGTAAACTATCACAGAAAAATAGATATTAAAAATTTCCAGGAAAATGAATTTTATGGTATGTAAATTCAATAAAGTTTTAAAAAGTGGAATTTTCTATATCTTGACATTATAAATTTGATTCTTTCTCATTGTGATAAGCAGTAAATGATATGTCATTATTTACCTGTACATTTCATTGCTTAATAGCAATATTAAACATTTTACATGTATTTTTTTGACTATTTATAGTTCCTCATTTGTTAGTTGAATATTCATATCCTTTATCAATTTTTAGTTTGGTATGTTTCCTTATTGATTTTATGAGTTTTTTTAATATGTTAAGATTTTAAACTTCACTTGTAATTTTTTTCTAATTAGTCATGCAGACATTTTATTTATAGTATTTTGTCAAACATAAATTTCAGTTTTATGAAGATAAATCTTTAAAAATAAAATTGGGGAGACAGAAAATACAGAGTACCTAAATTTAGACAGCAATTTGACTAATTGCTAACCTCTCAATAACAATAATTAAAAAGAAGATACTGGAATAGTACCTTCAATGTGCTGAAAGAAAATATCTGTTAACCATGAATTTCACAACCAGAAAAGCTGACATTCAATTATGAGGGAGGAAAAAAAATTTCATTTTTCTACTAAGGCAAATGGGCAGATTTTATCACCAAAAGAATTTCACTTCAAAGATTTGAAGGATATTCTGGCAGAAGAAAAATTATCTCAGCTGAAGAGTGAGGATTCAAGAAGGAAAAGGGAACAATGGTTAATGTCTGCTTTATGGATGAAAAAAAGACACTGGAACTAATACTTGAAAACAACAACATTGGGACTTCCCTGGTTGTCCAGTGGTAAAGAATCCACCTTGCAGTTTAGGGAACATGGGTAAGATCCCTGGTGGAGGAACTAGGATCCCACATGCCCCGGGGCAACAAAGCCCATGTGCAACAACTACTGAGCTCGTGCACCTCAACTAGAGCCCACATGCTGCAAACTACAGAGCCCATGCACCCTGGAGCCTGCGTGCCACAACTAGAGAAGAGAAAACCCGCACGCCACAACTAGAGAGAAGCCCGCATACCACAACAAAGAGCCCACACATTGCGACAAAAGATCCCGCATGCCTCAACAAAGATCCTGTGTGCCACAACTGAGACCCGACACAGCCAAAAATGAAAGGAAGGAAGGAAGGAAGGAAGGAGGGAGGGAGGGAGGGATTCAAAGTAAAGAAAAGAATGCCACTGATGATTATAGATGCAAAAATTCTCAACTAAATAGCAAGCCAAACTCAACAGGACATTGAAAGAATTATATATCACGACCAAGCGGGAATTATCCCTGGGTTGCAAGGATGGTTCAACATATTTAAATCAATAAATGTAATATGCCACATTAATAAATGAAAGATTAAAATCATTAAAAAAAAGAAAAGAATAACATGTAAATTGGGTTGATATGTTTACAGTTAAATATTCTAAAAGTCCTGTGGTTTTTCTAGTAGATTAAAGATACTGATTAATTTTTTAAAGTTAATGTACATACTAAAATTGTTAGGGTAATCACTAAAAGAATGGCTATAACTTTCAAAAACAAAGGGAAGAAATGAAATGAGGAAAACAATCAAAATAAGGCACTGAAAGGAGGGAGAAGATAAAAAGAAGCAAAAAGGCAAGATAAGTAGAAAGCATATGTTTTTTTTTTCACTAAAGCATTAAAATACAGGCAGACCATCAAAACATCTCCCCAGATAATAATTTCTTAGTAGAACACCACTTGGTTTTTTATATTCAAATTTTATAAATGTGTACCTCTTAGTATACCTTTGGCTGATATTTACATATAAAAATATTTACATCTACAAAATCCAGTACATTTTTAAAAAATTGGTTATTAATTAAAACTTTTTAAAGATAATTGTAGACTGACATGCAAATGTAGGAAACAGTACATGGAAATCCCATGTACCCTTTATCAAGTTTCTCCTAGTGGTAACACCTTGTAAAACTATAGCATAAAATTATAATCAGGATATTGACATTGATATAGTCAAGATACAGAATGATTTTATCCCCACAAAGATCCCTCCTGTTGCCTTTTATTTCCACAACCAACTATCTCCCACTCAGCCTTCTTTTTCTAAGCTTTGGCAACCACTAATCTGTTTTCCGTTTCTGTATTTTGCCATTTCAAGAATTTATATACTTAGAATCATACAGTATGTAACTTTTGGGGTTGGCTTTTTACACTCAGCATAATTCCCTAGAGATTCAACCCAATTGTTACATGGTTCAATACTTTGTTCTTTTTTATTGCTGAATAGTGTTCCCTGGAATGGTTGTACCAGTTTGTTCCACCATTGAAAGACATCTGCGTCTTTACCAATTTAGGGCTGTTATGAAGAAAGTTGCTATGAACGTTTATGTACAGGTTTTCATGAACATGTATAGAATTATTCCTCATTATCAGCATCCCCCTCCAGAGTGGTACCTTTGTTAACAATTGATGAAGCTACATTGACGTATCATAGTCACCAAAAGTCTACAGTTTACATTAAGGTTTACTCTTTGTGGTGTACATTCTGTGCATTGGGGCAAATGTATAATGACATGTAGCCATCTTTATGGTATCATACAGAGTATTTTCACTGTCTTAAAAATACTTTATGCTCTGCCTATTCATCCCTCCCCCCTTGTCAACCCCTGGCAACCACTGATCTTTTCACTATGTCCATGGTTTTGCCTTTTCTGAAATGTCATATAGTTGGAATCATGTAGTATGTAGCCTTTCCAGATTGGCTTTTTTTCACTTAGTAGTAAGAATTTAAAGTTCCTCCATGTTTTTTCATTGCTTGATAGCTCTTTTCTTTTTAGCACGGAAAATATTCCATTGCCTTGATGTACCACCATTTATTTATCCATTCACCTACTGAAGGACATCTTGGTTGCTTCCAAGTTTTAACAGTTATGCATAAAGTTGCTATAAACATCTGCGTGCAGGTTTTTGTGTGGACATAAGCTTTCAGCTCCTTTGGGTAAATATTAAGGAGCAAAATTACTAAATTGTATGGTAAGAATATGTTTCATTTTCTAAGGAGCTGTCAAACTGTCTCCCAAAGTGACTATACCATTTTGCATTCCTACCAGCAACAAATGAAAATGCCTGTTGCACTACATTCTTGCCAGCATTTGGTGTTGCAGTGTTATGAGTTTTGGCTGTCTAATAGGTGTGTAGTGGTATCTCATTATTGTTTTAATTTTCATTTCCCAGATAACGTGATGTTGAGCTTCCTTTCATGTGCTTACTTGCCATCTATATATCTTCTTTGGTGAGGTGTCTGTTAAGGTCTTCGACCCATTTTTTAATTGGGTTGTTTTCTTATTGTTGCATTTTAAGAATTATTTGTTTATTTTGATAAATATTCCCCTAATGGTTGTGTTTCTTCTAATATTTTCTCCCAGTCTATGGCTTCTCTTCTCATTTTGTGAACATTGTCTTTCATAGAGCAGAAGTTTTTAGTTTTAATGAGGTCCAGCTTATAAATTATTTCTTGTGTGGATTATGCCCTTGGTGTTACATCTAAAAAGTCAATGCACCTACTCCTATGTCATCTTCTAGGAGTTTTATAGTTTTTGTGTTTAACATTTTGTGCTGTGACCCATATTGAGTTAATTCTTACAAAGAAGTAAAGTTTCTGTCTAGATTCATATTTTGCGTGTGGATGGATGTCCAGTTGTTCTAGTACCATATGTTGAAAAGCCTAATTTTTTGCTCCATTGTGTTGCCTTTGCTCCGTTGTCAAAGATCAGTTGACTATATTTATGTTGGTTTCTTTCTGGGCTCTCTATTCTGTTCCATTCATCTGTTTATCTGTTCTTTTGTCAATACCACAGTCTTGATTACTGTGGCTTTATAATAAGTCTCCAAGTCGGTTAGTATCAGTTCTCCAACTTTGTTCTCCTTCAGGATTGTGTTGGCTGCTTGGAGTCTTTTGTCTCTCCGTAAAAACTTTATTTTTTTAAATTAATTACTTAATTTATGTATTTATTTATTTTTGGCTGCGTTGGGTCTTCGTTGCTGCATGCAGGCTTTCTCTAGTTGCAGCAAGCAGGGGCTACTCTTTGTTGCAGTGTGCAGGCTTCTCATTGTGGTGGCTTCTCTTGTTGTGGAGCACGGGCTGTAGGCATGTGGGCTTCAGTAGTTGTGGCTCACGGGCTCTAGAGCGCAGGCTCAGTAGTTGTGGTACACGGGCTTAGTTGCTCCGTGGCATGTGGGATCTTCCCAGACCAGGACTTGAACCTGTGTCCCCTACACTGGCAGGCAGATTCTTAACCGCTGCGCCACCAGGGAAGTCCCCTCCATATAAACTTTAGAATCAGTTTGCTGATATCCATAGAACGACTTGCGTGAATTTTGATTTGGTTTGCATGAAATCTGTAGATCAAGTCAGGAAGAACTGAGATCCTGACAATATTCAGTTTTCCTGTCCATGAACATGGAATATCTGTCCATTTATATAGTTCTTCTTTGGTTTATTTATTTATTTCATTCAGGGTTTTGTAGTTTTCCTCATGTAGAACTTGTACCTATTTTATTAGATATATCCCTAAGTATTTCATTATGGGGAGTGCTAATGTAAATGGTATTATGTTTTTAATTTCAAGTTTCTATTGTTTGTTGCTGGCATTCAGGAAAGCAATTGGCTTTTGTGTATTTACTTTGTATCCTGCAGCCTTGCTATAATCACTTATTAGTTCCAGGAGTGTTATTTAATCTGCAAGAATTGGGGGATTTTTCAGTTATCTTCTTGTTATTGAACAAGTTTAATTTCTAGTTTAATTCCATTGTGGTCTGAAAGTAGACATTGTATAATTTCTATTCTTTTAAATTTGTTAAGATGTTTATTTTATGGCCCAGATTGTGGTCTATCATGGTGAATATTCCGTGTGAGCTTGAGAAGAATGTGTTTTCTGCTGTTGTTGGGTGAAGTTTCTGTAGGTGTCAATTATACCCAGTTGATTGATGGTGTTGTTGAGTTCAACTGTGTCCTTACTGATTTTCCCTGAGTTATATCTGTCCATTTCTGACAGAAGGGTGTTGAGTCTCCAGCTATATTAGTGGACTCATATATTTCTCTTTGCAGTTTTGTGGTTTTGCCTCACATAGTTTGACACTTTTGTTAGGGGCATACACATTAAAGATCATTATATCTTTTTGGAGAATTGATCCCCTTATCATTATGTAATGTCCTTTATTCCTGATAACTTTCCTGACTTCGAAGTCTGCTTTGTCTGAAATTAATATAGCTACTCCTGCTTTTTTGATTGTTAGCATGGTATATTTTTATACATCTATTTACTTTTAATCTATATGTGTATTTTATATTTAAAATGGATTTCTTGTGCACACATATAATTGGGTCGTGTTTTTAATCCACTCTGACAATTTCTGTCTTTTAATTCGTGCATTTAGACCATTGGTACTCAAAGTGATTATAATTGGAGTAATGTCTACCATATTTGTTACTGTTTTCTATTTCTTGCCCTTTTTGTTCCTGTTTTTATCTTCCACTCTTTTTTTCTGCCACTTGTGGTTGTAACTGAGGCTTTTATGTGATTCTATTTTTTTCTCTTTTCTTAGCGTATAGGTTAAACTTCTTTTTTTACTTTTTTTTAGTGGTTGCCTTAAGAGTTTGCAATATACATTTATAGCTAATCCAGGTCCACTTTCAAGTAACATCATACTACTTCACAGGTACTGTGAACACCTTATAATAATGAAGTTATCCTTATAATAATAAAGTTATCCTAATTCCTTCTTTGCATCTCTTATATCATTGCTGTCATTCATTTCACTTATATATAAGTATACATAAACATATATGTACATAAATATACATAATTAAATACATTATTACTACAGTTTTGAACAGACTGTTACCTGTTAGATCAATTAAGAATGAGAAAAATAGAAGTTTTTATTTTACCTTAACTTACTCCTTCTTTGATGCTCTTCCTTACTTTACATAGATCTGAGTTTCTGATCCCTTCTTTCTAAAGAACTTTCTTTTTAATTTTTTTTATTGAAGTGTAGTGCTGTGCCAATCTCTGCTGTACAGCAAACTGACTCAGTTCTACAGATATGGACATTTCTAAAGAACTTCTCTTAACGTTTCTTGTATGGCAGATCTGTTGGCAGCAGATACCCCCAATTTTTGTTTGTCCTGCACTTTTGAAGCATAATTTCACAGGGTATAGTATCTAAGTTGGTTTTTCTTTTCTCGCAACACTTTAAATATTTCACTCCACTTTCTTCTTGTTTGCATGGTTTCTAAGGAGAAATCAGATGTAATCCTTTCCTTTGTTTCTCTTTAGGTAAGAGTTTTTCCCCTTTGGCTTCTTTCAAGATCTTTTTTTTAATCACTGATTTTCTGTAGTTTGAAATGATACTCCTATGTGTAGTTTTCTTGGCACTTATTCTACTTGATGTTCTCTGAACTTTCTGGATCTGTAATTTGGTGTCTGACATTAGTTTGGGGAAATTCTCATTCATTATTGCTACAAATATTTCTTCTGTTCCTTTCTTTCTTCTCCTGCTAGTATTCCCATTATGCATATATTACACCTTTTGTATCGATAGTTGTTCCACAGTCATTGCATATTCTGTTTTGTTTTTTTCTGTTGTTTTTCTCTTTGTTTTTCAGTTTTCAGAGTTTCTATTGATATATCCTCTAGCTCAGAGTGTCTTTCCTCAGCTGTGTCCAGTCTACTAAGGAGCCCATCAAAGGCATTCTTTATTTCCTTTACATTGTTTTTTATGTCTACCATTTCTTCTTGGTTCTTCTCAGGATTTCCATCTCTCTGCTTACATTGCCCATTTGGTCTTGCATGCTATCTACTTTAACCATTGGGCCCTCAGATAGTTGTGTTAAGTTCCTGGTGTTATAGTTTAAGCACCCCTGCCATGTCTGGTTCTGATGTTTGCTCATCTTCAAATTATGTTTTTTGCCTTTTAGTGTACCTTGTAATTGTTTTCTTAATAGCTAGACATAATGAACTGGGTAAAAGGAATTGCTGTAACCGCCCTTTATTAACTTGGTCATGAGGTTGGAGGGGGGAGCATATTTTGCTCTATAAGGTTCTTAAGGTGGGAGCTTATATTATTGATTTGAGACTTTACCTCTTTTTAAATGTATTTTTAGAAACACTCTTTTAGGTGAATCTCACAGATTTTGATATGTTGTCCTTTCATTTTCACCCACTTCAATATATTTTTTTTCATTTCTTTTGAGACTTTTTTCATCCATTGGTTATTCAAAAGTTTATAAACTTGGTTTAGGTTTGAAGTGTATGGGAATTTTTCTGTTAACTTTCTATTATTGATTTCTAATTTTATCCTGTTATGGTTAGAAAACACACTCTGTATGATTTCATTTCTTTTAAACTTGCTGAGCTTTGTTTTTATGGTCCAGGATATGATCTCTCTTTGTGAATGTTCCATGGGCTTTGGAGAAGACTGTAGATTATTTTGTCAGGTGAAATGTTCTATAATGTCAGTTAGATACTGTTGATTGGTGATGTTTTTAGTTCTTCTATACTCTTGTTGATCTTCTGTCTAGTTATTCTATCATAATAACTGAAAAAGAATTTACATCAAGAATAAAGGAGCAACGTAGTAAGGTAGATAGCTAGTGGGAAGCAGCCGCATGGCACAGGGATATTGGCTCGGTGCTTTGTGACAGCCTGGAGGGGAGGGATAGGGAGGGTGGGAGGGAGGGAGACGCAAGAGGGAAGACATATGGGAACATATGTTTATGTATGACTGATTCGCTTTGTTATTAAGCAGAAACTAACACACCATTGTAAAGCAATTATACCCCAATAAAGATGTTAAAAAAAAAAAAGAATAAAGGAGCTCCTAGATATTAACCCAATTGATTTGAAATTTTATATTCATGAAAAAATCTGCATGTGAATGTTTATAAGAACTTTATTCACAATTGCCAAAAGCTGGAATCAACCAAGATATACTTTAATAGATAAGTAGATAAGCAAACTGTGGTGCATCCGTACAATGGAATATTATTCAGTGTTTAAAAAGAAATGAGCTATCAAGCCACACACACACACACACACCAAAAAAAAAAACCATGGAGGATCCTTAAGCGCATATTGCTAAGTAAAAGAAGCCAGTCAGAAAAGGATGAATCCTGTATGATTCCAATTTTATGACGTTTTGAAAAAAGTAAAATTATAGAGACAGTAAAATGATCAGTGACAGTGACTGCCAGGGGTCTGTGGGGAGAGGAGGATAGATGCATGGATGAGTCACAGCAGATTTTTAGGGCTGAAACACTATGCTGTATGATACTGTAGTGGTGAAATATGGAAACATGACATTATGCATCTGTCAAAACTCACAGAACTTTATATCACAAAGAATGCTTACTATATGCAAAATTTTTATAAAACATTATCTAGACATAAAATAATGCAGACTCTGACAAGAGAATCTAAATGTCTTACAAATACAGGAAACAGTTTCACTAAAGGGAAACTGACACTGAGGGAAAAGACACTGATCTAAATAACTTAGGATATGAGTGGTGTTTATAAGACTGAAGGTGAAAGGAACTATACATAAGCATTTTTGTTGATAATGTTGTAGTCCATGTTGGTGTGCATTAACAATTCTGATACCTTACTGTATTTGTACAGATCTTCCTCAGTTTGACATGGGGTTGCATCCAAAAAAACCCATTCTATTATAAGTCAAAAATGCATTTAATACCTCTAACCTACCAAATACCATAGCTTAGCCTAGCCTATCTTAAAATGTGCTCAGAACACTTATATTAGCCTACAGTTGGGAAAAATTATCTAACACAAAGCTTGTTTTATAATAAAGTGTTGACTATCTCAAGTAATTTATTGACTACTGTACTGAAAGTGAAAAACAGAATGGTTATATGGGTAAAGAATTGTTGTAAGTGTATCATTTTTTACTCTCATGATTGCATGGCTGACTGGGAGCTGCACCTCACTACTGCTGCCCAGCATTAGGAGAGAATATCATACCACATATATTGCCGGAAATATCATACCACATATATTGCCGGAAAAGATCAAAATTCAAAATTTGAAGTATGGTTTCTACTATATGGTTTCTACTATATACATACTAGTATGGTTTCTAGTATATCACTATCACACCATCATGAAGTCAAAAAATCATAAGTCAGAAATCATTGTAAGTCAGAGCCCTTACTGGGATTGAACAATGTAAATGGGTGATGAGTGGTGGGAACCATATTTCTCACTGATACAGTAGGAAATCACATAGTTACAAGCAAGAGGAGGAGGCTAGAATGATCCATGTGGTGTAATGGATCAGAGTTGGAGTAATCAGTATGGATTCATGTTAGGTTTAATATAGATACAAATGAGATATATAGAAATATTTGTAGATCTGTATATATATGCAGGTTAGCATGCACATATATATTCCTTTGCTCTGTCAACAGAGAGGACCTAAAAGAAACAACACCCCAGTAACAACAACCATATCTAATGGCTCAGTTCTTGGTTTTGAATACCATTTTCCAATAAACGGAATTTCACCTCAGAGAAATGGTTGATTCTAGGACTGGAGCAAGAAATATACAAAATGACCCTGGAGTATCTTTTAGTGCTTGAAAGTAAGGAAGTGCTCAAAAAATAAAAAATAAAAAACCATATTATGGATGAATGTCACAGGAACATAGGAGCCAACTGACAAAGCTTCTAATGGCCAAAGACAGAACAGTTTGAGCAACAAAATGAAGTAGTATTTGATTATAACCTAAAGTATAAAATAAATATTCAAGAGTCCTTACTGATATCAATAAATAATTGAATAAATTAATAGTGAGGGAAGAGAGACAGATATCTCTTACAGAAGATTTCCAAATAATTTATGTAGACATTCTACCCTCGAGGAGGGGACACGTAACTCCCCACTCCTTGGCATGGGCTGCACACAATAACTTCCTTCCAAAGTGTACAGTATGGAAAGGAGAGGAGAAGAGTAACTTTACTGTGGAGAAATCTCCCAACTACCTCAGCTAGGTAATCAAGATTAATAACATGCATAAATCATGTTGATTGCATGGACCTTTGCTGTGATGTGATGAAAATAACACCTTACTTCTATGGTCTTCCACCCTAAATCCCATTATGAGAAGCATATCAGGCAAACTCAGTAATGGGGCACTCTACAAAATACCTGACCAACACTCAAAAACTTCAAGAGAGTGTTAGTGGTATAGTGGTGAGCACAGGTGCCTTCTAAAACTGTCAAAAGCATTATAGCCAAAGAAAGCCTGAGAAATTGTCACAGCCAAGAGGAGACATGAAAACTAAATGTAATATGATAATCTGGATGGGAACCTCGAACAGAAAAAGGACATTAGGAAATATGAATAATGTATAGGGGAAGCTGGGTGCAGGGTATATATGGACTCTCTATACTATTTTAATTTTTCTGTAAATCTAAAACTCTTCTAAAGAATGAACTTTATTTTTTAATAAGTTTAGTTCATTTTATAGGCATATTCTATACAACTTTCAAGGAACAGATCCAATCTTACATAAACTGTTCTCGAGAATAGTAGAAATGTAAACGTTTCCTAATTCATGTTATGAAACTAGGATAATCCTGTTATCAAATCCAGAAAAGGATAGTAGAAAAAGGAAAACTGTAGTCTAATGTCATGGTGAACGTAGATAAAAAACTTCAAAAATAAAATATTAACACAACAAATCCAGCAATGTATAAAAAATGATACATCAAGACCAAGATAGATTTATTTCAAGAATACAAAGATAGTTCAACATTAGATAACTGATTAACATGAGTCACCTATTAACAGAGTAAAGAAGAAAAGCCATGTGGTCTTCTCAATGGGTTCATAAAAAAGCATTTATTAAATTCAACACCCACTTATGAATAACAGCTCTTAGCAATCTGGGATTCGAACAGAGAACTCCCTTAATCTAATCAAGCAAATATAGTTAATAATTAGATGTTAGACTAGTAGTCTTCTCTTTAAAGTTAGGAATAAGACAGAGTCCTACTATAACTACTTTTATTCAGTATTGTGCAAAGTAAAAGAACTTGTATAAGCATTGAAAAGGCCAAAACATAGCTTCATGATTATCTGTGTAGAAACTTATAAGAAATCACTAGTCTTTTAGAACCAGTGAAAGAGTTTATCAAGTTTGTTAGATAAAAAATGAAGATAGGGCTTCCCTGGTGGCGCAGTGATTGAGAGTCCGCCTGCCGATTCAGGGGACACGGGTTCGTGCCCCGGTCCGGGAAGATCCCACATGCCGCGGAACGGCTGGGCCCGTGAGCCATGACCGCTGAGCCTGCGTGTCCGGAGCCTGTGCTCCGCAACGGGAGAGGCCACAACAGTGAGAGGCCTGCGTACCGCAAAAAAAAAAAAAAAATGAAGATAGATACACCAGTTGTTATCCTATAAACCGAAAATGTTTTTTTCAAAATGGAGTCATTTGTAAGGTTTATTTCTTGTTTATTTCATAATGTGGAGATTATAATGGCACAATTTTCTGAACTTACCTTGTTTCATAAAAATTGAATTAAGTGCATAAATAAATGATCATGGCATTGTATTAGATGGTATACGAAAAAGTCCATACCTGCCCTCCAGAAGTTTACAATTCTTAGGCACCCTGCACAAACAGATGGAGGTACATAAATTACAGGAGAAAAATAATAAGCTAAAACATAAATAAACAATGATATACTTATATAGAGTCCCAGTACCTTTCTAAGGGTGGGAAATAAGGATAAATATAGTAGACAGGGAATTTAGAGAAAATCGGTAAGATATCCTTGTCCAAACTGGTCAAGGTGAAATATGAAATTCTTTTTCTTAACTCTGTGGACACCTCTTAGGGCAGGTGGTATTTTCAGAGCTGTTTACAGGATGAGATCAATGAATGGTGGTTAGAATGAAAGAATCTTCCAGTATGACATTGCTTTGAAAAAACTCTTAGAAAATTTAAGTTAAAGTAATTTTACTCCAAGCTTTTATTATGAAAAATAACAAACATATACCAAATAGAAAGAATTTTACAATGAATACCTTTATGTATTCTAACTAAATTCTACGGTTAACCTTTACTATAGTTGCTTTATCACTTATCTATCATCTGTTCATCCCGATGTTTAAAAAAATCCACTTCTGGGTGTTTATCTGAAGAATATGAAATTACAGTATGAAAAGATAACATGCATCCTTATGTTCACTGAAGCCGTTATTTATAATAGCCAAGATATGGAAACAACCTAAATGCTCATCAATGAATGAATGGATAAGGAAAATGTTTTATTTGTGTATATATGTATGAATACAACACAGCCATAAAAAAGAAGGAAATCATGCCATTTGGGACAACATGGATGGACCTTGAGGGTATTATGCTAAGTGAAATAAGTCAGATGGAAAAAGACAAATACTGTATGATTTTACTTATATGTGGAATCTAAAATATGACACAAATGAACTTATCTATGAAACAGAAACAGACTCATGGACATAGAGAACAGACTTGTGGTTGCCAAGAGGGAGGGGGTTGGGGGCGGGATCAGTTGGGAGTTGGGGATTAGCAGATGCAAACTATAATATAGAGAACAGATAAACAACAAGGTCCTACTGTATAGCACAGGGAACTATATTCAATATGTTGTGATAAACCACAGTGGAAAAGAATATGAAAAAGAATGCATGTGTGTGTGTGTGTGTGTGTGTGTGTGTGTATAAAACTGAATCACTTTGCTCTACGGGAGAAATTAACAACATTGTAAGTCAACTATACTTCAATTAAAAAAAGAGGGGAGGGCTCCATTTCCCATGAATGGGGGCGGGCAAATAAATAAAACAAAACCAAACTCATAGATAAAGAGAACAGATTGGTGATTACCGGAGGGGAAGGGGACTTGAGGGTGGGAAAAAATGGGTGAAGGGTGTCAATTATATGCTGATGGATGATAACTAGATTTATGGTGGTAATCATTTTGAAGTTTACACAAATATTGAATTATAATGTTGCACACCTGAAATTTATATAATGTTATATACCATTTTACCTCATTTTTTTTAAAAGTAAATCTTTAAAAATAAAACAAATGCTAAACTAAAAAGACAAAAAGAAAAAACTATGTCAGTATCAAGTTTTGTCAGGATAGACAGCAATACTGCTGCTGATAGGAGTATAAATTGGTACACTATGGAATATGATTTGTTTTTATGTAGTAATGCTGTACATCTGCTTATTATTATGACTTATAAACTCCACATCTGGTGATATTCCCTAGAACAGTAGCTTTCACTTTTTTGACCATGAGCCATACTAAAAAATATACTTCACATTGTAATCCAGTACCCTCACACATAATGTATGTGTATGGCTCTGTGTATGTGGGTATGTATATATGCATATATATGGACACATGTGTTTAGAAGGTACAAGTTTTTGGAAACAATAGTTATCCTAACTACAAGGAAGGCATTCTGATATTTTCTTTTCTGTTTTTTGTATTTGTGTGTGTGTGTGTATGCTACTTAAGACAAATATTTAAGTTGGTGTACTGCTCTACTAATTAGTTTTGACCTGCAAGTTGAAGAACACTGCCTTAGGGAAAGACTTGGCACATATATACGAAGAGAAATGTAAAGGAAAGTTAATAGCTGGATTTTTTGTAATAGCAACAAATGGAAGCAAAAAATGTCCATCAGCAGAAGAATGCATAACTATACCACATTTTATTTATCCAATAGAATATTGTACAGCAGTGAAAATGAATGTCAACATGGAGGAATCTCACAAATACATCATTGAGTGAGAAAAACCAAGTTATATAAGAATATATGCCACATGATTCCATTTGTATAAATATCAAAAACATGCTAAACTGAACAATATATTTCTATAAACCTATGTGCAAAAGTATTTTTTTAAGTTAACTATGACTGACATATATTCCAACATGGATGAACCTTGAAAACAAAAGAAGCTAATCTCAAAAGGCCACACGTTATATGATTCCATTTATGTGAAATGTCCAGAATATACAGATCTATAGAGACAGAAAGTAGATTAGTGGTTGCTCAGGTCTGAGGGTTGGGAGAAAATGTGGACTGCTGTTAGGTATGGGATTTTTTTTGTGGGGCTGGGGTGGGGGTTAATATAATATTCTAAAATTGATTGTGGTGATGGTTGCACAACTCTGAAATACACTAAAAATAATGTTTTTCACTTTAATGGGTGAGTTGTATAGTATGTGAATCACATCTCAATAAAGGTGTTACAGAAATAAGTAAGGGAATGATTTTTAAATTCAGGAAAATAGTTATCTGAGGAAAAATAGGACTTGAGATCAGGATAAAGCACCCAGAGTCTTTGAAGATATAATAGTCTGTTTCTTAACCTAGACTGTAGGTACATAGGTAGGTTTTTTTCATTATTGTCTGAATTTTATACATACATTACAAACTGTATGTATTTAATACTTAATAAAAATTTCTTTTTAAGGGAAACAAAATGGTATTTTTCGTATTATTTTATATCCATGCCTATTGTGATCAAGTTAACACAGAATATCAAATTTCTGGTATTAATCTAGACTAGGACTTAGTTTTCATCCAAGTATGTCCCATTTTAAAGAATTATTCTCTATGTAATTTACAAAAATATATATATTTTAGGATTGAAAGGTTACTGTCTCATTATAGTTTCTGTAAGTCATGAAAAATTAAGACTCTAAGTCTCTGTAAGTCATTTAAAAACTATAACCTGTCTATTTTCATCACCATTGCAACCATCCTAACTCACCTCTCATATTCCAACATTCTGTTTTCTTTGCACCTCTTCAATCAGTTTTCCACATTGCAGCCCAGAGACATCTTTTGAAAACACAAATATTAGTATGTTATTTCTCTGCTTAAAACTTCAGTGGTATCTCATTTTTCTATGGATAAAGACTGAATTCTTTAAGATTATTTTCCAGGACCTATGTAAGTTGTCTCTGCTGTCAATTTAGCAGCATCTCCCACTGTCTTAATTTGGGCTGCTGTAACAAAGAACCAGAGACTGGGTGGCTTATAAACACCAGAAATTTATTTCTCACAGTCCTGGAGGCTAGAAGTCTGAGAATAGGGGGCCCAGCACGGTCAGATTCTGATGAGAACCCTCTTCCAGGTTGTACACTACTGAGGATACAGAAAAGAACTCACATAGTGACAGGTGTGGTGCTCTATAGTGCTCTTTGGAGTCTCTTCTTTAGGGCACTAAATCACATTCATGAGGACTCTACCCTCATGACCTAATTGCCTCCCCAAGCCCCCAACTCCTAATACCATCATATTGAGGGTTAGGATTTCAATATATAAATTTGGGGAGGATACAAACATTCACTCCATTCCACCCACCTACCCTCATTATTGTTACTACACACAGCAGGTTCTGTCTCTAGCTTCTGAGTCCTTTGTTCATGCCATTTCCCCTGCCTAGAATGTTCTTCCCACTCTAACTGATAACACCTGTTTTTCAGGTAGCAGCTTAGGTTTTCCTTCCTTCCAGAAGCCTTCCCTAACCATCCCTTGCCCTCCCCCAACTAAGACTAAAGTGCCCTTCTTGTTGTTCCTATAGCTATTAATGTGCCTATAACTTAGTTAACTATCTTAATACTTACTGATATTTTCCTATAAATCTGTAAACTCCCCTAGGGCAACACTGTTTGCTTATTGCCCAGGTTAAGTACTCAGTAAATATTTACTGAATGAATGAATTCACTCTGATAACCATACTTTATATATTTTAGAAGGTGTTTTTAAATAAGAAATTCATGTTAAATTATCCCACAATTAATTAGCAAATAGGTTCATGGTCTTTAGTACTTGTTTTTTTGTTTTTTTCCCCTGATAGCTCTCCATTAGATGAGTTATATTGAAATTAATGACAGTTCAGTCTATCATTTAAGTTTATGCACTAACCAAGTTCACCTGATTTTTAAATATATTCTTTATTTTTTAAAAAACGACTGTTACATTACCATTTAATATTGAATATTTCTGGCTGTTTATGCATCTTCTCATTTGATATCCTTTTTTTTTTTTTTTTTTTTTGCGGTACGCGTACCTCTCACCGCTGTGGCCTCTCCCGCTGCGGAGCACAGACTCCAGATGCGCAGGCCCAGCGGCCATGGCTCACGGGCCTAGCCGCTCCGCAGCATGTGGGATCTTCCTGGACCGGGGCACGAACCCACGTCCCCTGCATCGGCAGGCAGACTCTTAACCACTGCGCCACCAGGAAGCCCTCATTTGATATCTTTAAAGAAGACAAAAACTAGAACATTCTTTCAAAGGAAATAAACAAAAATCCTATTATTCTATTTCTAATTTCCTTTTTAATTTCTGAGATTTATTTTGTAAGTATAAATTCAGGCAAATATATCTCAAACTTTCATTGAATAAAATGTTGCTATTCTAACTACAGTGCTTACAAAAATAATTTATCTTCTGTATCAGACATAGAAATATCTAAAAATGAGAGCTAAAAGGCAAGTAATATCTGTCAAAGTTGGCCGTAATTTATATTTACATATAAAAAACTAGAAGGTAATATACTATTATATACATACCTCGAGGGGGTGTTTTGTGTGTAATGTAAAAATGCCAGTAAAACACATGACATATAACAAGCACTAGTTAAATGTTAGATGTTAAGTTTTTCACAAGTCTTCTCAATCTCATTGCCATATCATTAATAGCAAAAGAAAAAAAAATCAGGTGTTGCCCCCTTTCTCCCTGCAAAAAAAGAAAAGTGAAAAAACAGTAGAAAAGGAAGTAGGATTTCTCTAGATAAAACAAAGTACTGTATGAGGTACTGAAACAGATACATCATAGAACATATACCAGGAATCATTCAACTTTTATTTAGTGTTTCTATTATCAGACTTTCTTTTCTTTGTATCTTGTATTATGCCCTTCCCATTTATTTTAGACTGTTATTCCTCAAGTAGTGCTTGATTATATTGAACAGAATCCATCAGTGGTCCCTGATACCTTAGGAATACATTCTAGCTCTTTATCGTGAATTTATGACTTTCAGTGTCTAATCACAATATACTTTCTAAGAGAAAAAGGGCCAGGTACTTATTAAGTATCCATTAAGTACCATACTGTACATTATGTATCCACTGTACTATACATTATATGTCAAGGATTATATTAATTCCTACAACAACTCAGATTTTGAAAACTACATTAAAGAGACTCAGTAACTAACGCAAGTTTACACTGATAATAAATAGTAGTACCAAAATTCATAGTTTATCACAGTAGTTCTCAAGCTTTGCCATGGAACAAAATCAACTAGAGAGCTTAGTAAGATACTAAGTGGTAGATCTCACCCCATAGTTTTTGATTCAGTAGGTCAGTCGCAGTGAGGAAAGGAGCAGGGCAGTGTGGAACGTTTTACATTTCTAACAATTTACCAAATGATGCATATATTGCTGGCACAGAGACCACACATTGCAAACTATTAATCTTTCAGACTGCAACATCTTCCCACTGGTACTTCTTATCTCACATTACTCCTCTGAGTACAATGTGCTCTCACTAGATGAAGGACTTAATATACCCAGAAAGTACTTGGTGCTATTTTTTTTGGCTCTGTGCTTTTATCTTGTTTTTCCCCTCCACTTAAAACTATCCTCTTTTTCTTGCCCTTCCCCCACTTTCCTACCTGTTGAAATATTTTCCTTTATAAAATCACTCAAGAGCTATCTCTTGCATAAAGACATACTTCATACCCTCCCATAGAAATTTCTTTTATTTTGAACTCATTGTATTTTAGGATAACTTGTGTCATCACCTACTATCTTGTAGTTGTTTATATGCTTTTGTGAATCTGTATTAATATTTGTAAACTCCTTAAGGAATTGGGTTGCATTTATCCCATAATACTTACTGCAGGTCATTTAATAAGTTTTGGAATATGCTAAGAATATGGTGCTTATGTTTTTGAAAACTATTAAGTAAAATAGTGTTTGTAAAAATACTTCATTAACCAAAAAGGTTTATATAAGTGAAAAGTACTTTCTTCTTACAATAACTCTGGACGTTCTAGAAATGAAAAAACACATCTCAAAATTAATTTTTTTGTGTGTGTGTGGTATGCGGGCCTCTCACTGTTGTGGCCTCTCCCGTTGCGGAGCACAGGCCACAGGCTCCGGATGCGCAGGCTCAGCGGCCATGGCTCACGGGCCCAGCCGCTCCGTGGCATGTGGGATCTTCCTGGACCAGGGCACGAACCTCTGTCCCCTGCATCGGCAGGTGGACTCTCAACCACTGCACCACCAGGGAAGCCCTCAAAATTAATTTTTAAACACTCAAAGAGAACAGGGAACTAACAAAGAATTTTTGTTAAGTCTTGTCTCATATTTTTGGCAAAATAAAAGGCCAAAGAGATTGAGGGGGGAAAAAACAGATATAATTTCTCATGGCTATATACTAAGGCTTTTAATTATATCACACATAACACATACAGAAATAGTGGTCTAGGTATTATAATTATTATGTACATACAGTACTGGTAGAAGTTTATACCCATAGCTTTATTAACACTGCTATTTGGGTATCAGCCTAGAGCAGATGAAGTATTATTGGAGACATAACAGGACTGGGCTTGATGACCAAAAAGTTGGAATTAAAAGTATTGACTGAATTTTAATTTGTCACTAACCTTGTGGTGGAGGGAGTTAATAAAACTTGGAACATTCTTGGAAACATCCTTGGAAAATAGTTATATTCTTGGAAAATATATTCCATGTTTTGTAATACTTGATAAATTAAAAATGTAGATAGACCCAACATCATTCTAAGTAAGGATAAATTTATGGCCACTATACTTAGAAAAAGAAATGACATAAGCACAGTTAGAATGAACTTGCTTCATAAAATTACAAAGATCCCAGAGGCATGTATCAATCTGTACCTAAAAGACAAAACCTCAAAAAAAGACCTTAATGAAACAGAGATAAATGGTTTACCTGAAAAAAAGTTCAAAATAATGGCCATAAACGTGCTCACCAAGGTCAGGAGAACAATGCGCGTACAAAGTAAGAATTTCAACAAAGAGAGAATATAAGAAAGTGCCAAACAGAAGTCACAAACCTGAAGAATACAATAACTGAACTGAAAATTTCAGTACAAGGGTTCAACAGCACTAGATAATGCAGAAGCAGGGATTGAGGAACTTGAAGACAGGGCAATGGAACTCATCCAGAAAGAGGAACAGAAAGAAAAAGAGTGAAGATAGCTTACAGGGCTTACAGGACAACATCAAGCAGAATAATATTAACATTTCTGTGAATTCCAGAGAGAAAAGAGGAAGGGACAGAAACCTATTTAAAGGAATAATTAATGGCTGAAAATGTCCCTAACCTGGGAAACAGACATCCAGATCCAGGAAGCCCAGAGAGTTTCAGTAAACATGAATCCAAAGAGACCCACCCACACAAAGACATATTGCAATTACATTGTCAAAAATTGTAAAGACAAGGAGAGAATCTTAAAAGCAAGAAAGAAAAACAATGTTTTATATATAAGGAAACTTCCATAATACCTTCAGTAGCTTCTTTAGCAGAAACTTTTCAGGCTAGAAGGGAGTGACATGATGTATTTAAAGTGGTGAAGTGAAAAAATTGTCTATCAAGAATACTTTACCCAAGAAAGTTGTCCTTCAGTATTAAAGGAAAGGTGAAGAATTTCCAGTCACGCAAAAGCTAAAAGAGTTCAGCACCACTAGATTGGCCTTACAAGAAAAGTTAAAGGGACTTCTTTAGCTGAAATGAAAGAGTGCTAACAGGAAAGCATATGAAAATGTAAACCTCACTGGTAAAGGTAAATACATAGTTCAGTTTAGAATAATCTACTCTTGTAATGGCTGTGGATTGACGACTTATCTAGTGTGAAGGGTTAAAGTAGTAAAAGTAACTATAACTACAATAATTTGTTTAGTAATACTCAAAAAGATGCAGATTGCAACATCAAAAGCATTAAACACAGCAAGAGTAAAACTGTAGAGCTTTAGAATGTGTTTGAACTTAAGTTGTTATAAGCTTAAAATAGACATAAATAAAAGTTGTTATCAGCTTAAAATAGACTTATAAATAAAAGATGTTTTACATAAGCTTAATGGTAACCACATAGCAAAAACCTATGGTAGATACACAAAAGATAAACAAAAAGGAATCTAAGCATACTACTACCAAAAAAATCACAAAGCAAGAGAAAGAAACAAAGGAATTGTGAAACAGCAAGAAAATAGTTAACAAAATGGCAATAAGTGCATACTTATCAATAATTACTTTAAATGTAAATGAATAAATTTTCCAATCAAAATGTACAGTAGCTGAATGAATTTTTTTTTAAAAAAAGCACCCCACTATATGCTGCCTAACTTCTCACATAAGGATACATACACATTGAAAGTAAAAGGATGGAAAAAGATATTCCATGCAAATAAAAAACAAAAGAAAGCTGGGATAGCTATAATTGTATGAGACAAAATAAACTTAAGCAAAAGACTATATAAGAGACAAAGAAGGTCACTGTATAATAATAAAGGGATCAATCCAACCAGAGGATATAACGTTTGTAAATATTTATGCACCCAACATAGGAGCACCTATGAATATAAAGTATATAAAGCAAGTATTAACATACCTTAAGTGAGAAATAGACAGTAAATACAATAATTGGAGATTTCAATACTCCGCTTTCATCAGTGGATAGATCATCCAGACAGAAAATCAGTAAGGAAACACTGGACTTAAATGACACTTTAGATCAAATGGAAAGCAAGAGAATACTCATTCTTCTCAAATGCACATAGAACATTCTCCAGAATAGATCACATGTTAAGCCACAATACAAATCTTGAAATTTAAGAAGATTAAAATCATATCAATCATCTTTTCTGACTACAATAGTATGAAACTAGAAGTCAATTACAAGAAGAAAATTGGAAAATCCACAAATATATGGAGATTCAACAAAATGCTACTAAACAACCAGTGGGTCAAAGGAGAAATCAAAAGAGAAATCAAAAAATATCTTGAGACACATGAAAATGGAAATACAACATACCAAAACTTATGCAGCAAAAGCAGTTCTAAGAGGGAAGTTCAGAGCAATCATTTCCTACATTAAGAAAGAAGAAAGAGCTTAAAGAAACAGCCTAACGTTACACTCCAAAGAATTTTTAAAAAATAAAACAGAACTAAGCCTGTAGTTGAAGGAAGGAAATAACAAAGACCAGAGTAAAAAAATAATAATAATAGGGACTTCCCTGGTGGCACCAGTGGTTAAGAATCTGTCTGCCAATGCAGGGGACACAGGTTTGATCCCTGATCCAGGAGGATCCCACACGCCGTGGAGCAAGTAAGCCTGTGTGCCACAACTACTGAGCCTGTACCCTAGAGCCCGTGAGCCACAACTGCTGAGCCCACTCACCGCAACTACTGAGTCTGTGTGCCTAGGGCCCATGCTCTGCAACAAGAGAAGCCACTGCAATGAGAAGCCTGCACACTGCAATCAAGCGTAGCCCCCGCTCACCGCAACTACAGAAAGCCCACGCACAGCAACGAAGACCCAATGCAGCCAAAAATAAATAAATGTATTATTTTTCTTAAATGACATAGAGACTAAAAAGACAATAGAAATGATCAATGAAATGAAGACCTGGTTCTTTGAAAAGATAAACAAGATAGACAAGGCTTTAGCTTAGACTCATCAAGAAAAAAGAGGACTCAGATAAATAAAATTAGAAATGAAAGAGGAGACGTTACAACTGATACCACAAAAATACAAAGAATCTACTGTGTACAAAGAGACTGCTATGTACAATTATACACCAACAAACTGGACAGCCTAGAGATATGGAAAAATTCCCAACATCCACAGATCAGTGAGTATGATAGACCACAGTAACAGAATGATGGGTAAAAATCATACGATCATCTCCATAGATGCAGAAAAAAATTTGAGAAAATTGAACATCCATTTGTGATGAGAATTCTCAGCAAAGTGGGTATAGAGGGAACATACCTCAATGTAATAAAGGCCATATGTGACAAGCCCACAACTAACATACTCAATGGTGAAAAAACTGAAAACTTTTCCTCTAAGATTAGGAACAAGACACGGACAGCCACTCTTGCCACTTTTATCCAAGATAGTAATGGAAGTCCTAGCCAGAGCAATTAGAGAAGGAAAAGAAATAAGTCACCCAAATCAGAAAGGAAGAAGTAAAATGTCTTTCTTTGCAGATGACATGATATTATATATAGTATACTCTACGGACTTCACCAAGACAAAAAAAAGTGAAAACTAATAAATTTAGTAAAGTTTCAGAGTACAAAATCAATATATAAAAATCAGTTACATTTCTATGCACTAATAAATTATCAGGAAGAGAAATTAAGAAAACAATCCCATTTACAATTGCATCAAAAAGAATAAAATACCTAGGAATAAATTTAAGAAATTGAAAGACTTGTACACTGAAAACTATAAAACATTGATGAAAGAAATTGAAGAATTCTCAGAGAAATGTATATATCATTCAAACATGAAGTCAAAAAGGAAACATAGTCCTTAAATGAAACAGTGGACTTAAGATATTTATACAGATCATTTCATCCAAATGCAGCAGACTACATATTCTTCTTAAATGCACATGGAACATTTTCAAGAATATACCATATGTTGGAACACAAAAGTCACAATGAATTTAAATATTGAAATCATATCACGCATCTTTTCCACCGCCATGGCATGATCAACTATCAATACAAGAAGAAAGCTGGAAAAATCACAAATATGTGGAGATTAAACAACATGCTACTGAACAACTATTGGGTCAATGAAATCAAAAGGAGAAATCAAAAAATACCTGAACACAAATAAAATGAAAATGCAACATATCAAAATCTGTAGGATGTAGCAAAAGCAGTACTTACAGGAATGTTTATAGCAATAAGGCCTACCTTAAGAAACAAGAAATATCTCAAATAAACAGTCTAACATTACACCTAAAGAAACTAGGGTGGGGGGAAAGAACAAAGTCTAAAATCAATATAAGGAAGAAAATAAAAATCAGAGCAGAAATAAATGAAATAGAGACTAAAAAAGGCAATGGAAAAAAAGTCAATGAAACTGTTTCTTTAAAGAGATAAACAAAATTGACAAACCTTTAGCTAGACTCACTAAGAAAAAAGAGAAGGTGTAGATAAATAAAATCAGAAACAAGGAAAAATTACAGCCAATATCACAGAAATACAAAGGATCATAAGAGAATACTGTGAAAAGCTATGTATCAACAAATTGGACAACCTAGAAGAACTGGATCAATTCTTAGAATCACACATTCTTCCAAGACTGAATCATGTGAAATAGAAAATCTGAATATATCAATCACTAGTAGGGAGATGGAAACAGTAATCAAAAACCTCCTAAGGAACACATCCAGGACCAGACAACTTAATTGCTGAATTCTACCAAACATTTAAAGACTTAATACCAATTCTTCTCAAACACTTCCAAAAACTAGAAGAGAAGGGAACACTTCATAACTCTTTTTATGAGGCCAACATTACCCTAATACCAAAACCAGACAAGAACAACACACAGAAAAGAAAATTACAGGCCAGTATGTCTGACAGACATAGATGTAAAAATTCTCAACAAGACATTAGCAAACTGAATACAGCAATACATTAAAAGGATCATACACCATGATCAAATGGGCTTTATTCCAGGGATGTAAGGATGGTTCAGTATCCACAAATCAATCAACATGATACAACACATTAACAAACATGAAGGACAAAAATCATGATATATCAACAGATGCCCAAAAAACAGCATATGACAAGAGTCAACACCCATTTATGATTTAAAAAGAAAACTCAATAAAATGAAGGAGCATACATCAACATAATAAAAGCCATATGTGACAAACCCACAGCTAACATCATACTGAATGGTGAAAAACTGAAAATTTTTTCTCTAACATTTAGAACAAGAGAAGGATACCTACTCTTGCCACCTTGCCACTCTTACTCAACATAGTACTGAAGTCCTAGCTAGAGCAATTAGGTAAGAAAAATCCAGATTGGAAAGGAAGAAGTAAAACTGTCACTATTTGTGGATAACATGATTTTATATATAGAAAACCCTAAAGATTCTACAGAAAAACTATTAGAAATAATAAATGAATGCAGTAAAGTTGTAGGATACAAAATCAGCATGCAAAAATCTGTTGCATTTCTGTACACTAAGAATGAACTAGCATAAAGAGAACTTAAGGAAACATTTCCTTTTACAATCAAAACAAAAAAAATAAAATACCTAGTAGTAAATTAATCCAAAGAAGTGAAAACTATAAGACATTGTTGAAAGAAATTGAATAAGACACAAAGAAATGGAAAGATAGTCCATGCTCATGTTACAAAAATTAACATTGTTAAAATATCCACATTACCTAAAGCAACCTATGGATTCAGTGAAGTCCCCATCAAAATACCAATGACATTTTTGATAGAAATAGAACAAAAATCCTACAATTTATATAGAATTGCAGAAGACCCTGGATAGCCAAAGCAATCTTGAGAAAAATGATCAAAGTGGAGGTATTACACTCCCTGATTTCAAATTATACTACAAAACAATAATAATCAAAACAGCATGGTACTGGCAGAAAAACAGACATAAATCAATGGAACACAATTGAGAGCCCAGAAATAAACCCATACATATATGGACAATTAATTTACAACAAAGGAGCAAAGAACATACAATGGAGAAAGGACAGTTTCTTCAATAAATTGTGTTGGGAAAACTGGATAGCACATGCAAAAGAATGAAACTAGACCCTATCTTACACCATACACAAAAATTAACTCAAAGTGGATTAAAGACTTGAATGTAAAACCAGAAACCATAAAACACCTAGAAGAAAACGTAGGCAGTATACTTTTCACATCAGTCTTAGCAGTCTCTTTCTGGATATGTATCCTCAGGCAAAGGAAACAAAAACAAAATTAAACAAATGGGACTACATCAAACTAAAAAATTCTACACAGCAAAAGAAACCATCAACAAAATGAAAAGAAACCCTACCAAATGGCAGAAGATATATGCAAATCATGTATCCATAAGTGGTTAATATTCAAAACTATAAACAACAATTTTTTTTAATTAAAAAATGGGCAGAGGATCTGAATAGACATTTTTCCAAAGAAGACATACAGATGGCCAACAGGCACATCAGAAGATGTTCAACATCACTAATTCAGGAAAAGCAACTCAAAACCACAATGAGATATCATCTCACACCCATTAGAATGGCTGTTATTAAAAACAATAACAAGTGTTGGAGAGGAGATGCAGAAAAGGGAACCCTCATACACTGTTGGTGGCAGTGTACATTAGTGCAGCCACTGTGGAAAAAAGTATGGAGGTTCCTAAATACATTAAAAATAGAACTGTCATATGATCCAGCAATTCGACCTTTGGGTATTTATCCAAAGCAAACAGAATCCCTATCTCAAAAAGATATCTGCACCTCCATCTTTACTGCAGCATTATTTACAATAGCCAGGACATGGAAACCAACTAAGTATCCATTGATGGGTAAATGGATAAAGGAAATGAGGTATATATATGCTATAGAACATTATTCAGTCATAAAAATAAGAAAATCTTGCTACTTGTGACAACATGAATGGACTTTGAGTCCATTGTGCTAAGTAAAATAGGTCAGAGAAAGACAAATACTATGTGATCTCACTTACATATGCAATCTAAAAATAATCAACTCATAGATACAGAGAACAGATTGGTGGTTGCCAGAAGCAGGGGTTGCTGCGTGGGTAAAATGCGTGAAGGTGGTTGAAAGGCACAAATTTCCACATATAAATCCTGGGGATGTAATGTACAGCATGTTGATTATAGTTAATAATATTGTATCGTACAGTTGAAAGTTTCTAAGAGAGTAGATTGTAAGAGTTCTCGTCACAAGAAAAAAATTGTACTGTGTGTGGTGATGGATATTAACTTATCGTGATAATCATTTCACAAAGTATACACGTATCAAATAATTATGTTGTATACCTAAAACTAATACAATGTTATTTGTCAACTATATCTCAATTAAAAAGAAAAGCGTATGGAAAGTTTTAAATAGCTATGAACACTTTGTGAATAGGACAAGAAAAAAACAATAAAATAAAAGACAATTTTAGGTTATTTCAAAGAGTTAAAGTAATTAAAGAAGAAACTCAATCAGAAGTTTTAGGAAAAGATTCTTATGTGGCTTACAATCTAAGTTGTGAAATTTTAGAAATAGACTAATCTAATCTAGTCCTTTTGTTTTCAAATGATGGAAATGATATCATTACCAGGTCAAAGTAACACAGCCAATTATTGGAAGAGCATGATTTGAACTCTCATGAAATCTAGGCCTTCAACTCTTTTTTTTTTTTTTAAGATGTTGGGGGTAGGAGTTTATTAATTAATTTATTTATTTTTGCTGTGTTGGGTCTTCGTCTCTGTGCGAGGGCTTTCTCTAGTTGTGGCAAGCGGGGGCCACTCTTCATTGCGGTGCATGGGCCTCTCATTATCGCGGCCTCTTGTGTTGCAGAGCACAGACTCCAGACGTGCAGGCTCAGTAGTTGTGGCTCACGGGCCCAGTTGCTCCGCAGCATGTGGGATCCTCCCAGACCAGGGCTCGAACCTGTGTCCCCTGCATTAGCAGGCAAATTCTCATCCACTGCGCCACCAGGGAAGCCCATAGGCCTTCAACTCTTTATTCCAGTTTCCCATGCTTTTCCACTATTTATGTTTCTTATCTAACCACTTGGTTTAAAAGTGGCCTGAAAATTTACAATGATCTCTGAAAGACCTTTCTACTTTAAATTGACACATTATCAATGAATCAGTTAACAGCTGAGCTCTCTAAACTCTCCCCAATGCTGTTGATTTATGAGAGACCTGTCTTACTTTAAAACTTATAGACTTCCTGAGAAGCAAGAGTTTAAACATCTCACTCAACTCATGAGTGCCTTATGTGTTAGACTTTTGAACATAGATATTACTCTACTAGTCATTTTTAATATGCTATCTCATTGAATTCTTAGAACTGTAAGAGATATGAAAAAGTTGAAGTTAGAGGAAGAAGATAATTTGGCCAGTATTTCTTTAAAGTGGCTAATTTATTCTGATTTCATGTTCAGTGCATTTTTCAAATCCCCTGCACTAACCATTATTATAAAAATCTCAGCCAGAGTGAGTGCCCAATTTGTATAACAATTGGTGAATCTTTAGCTATAACAACTTTATTCCTAAAACAGTTGTTCACATATAAAGTACAATGATTGATCTTTGTTGTTGAATGTATTTAAACCAACTATCATTCTAATTTAGTATTCATCAGGTTTCTCTTTCCTTCCAGGCCTGTATGTGGAATCAGAGGGAAAACTCTGATAATTAACTTGCCAGGTAGCAAGAAAGGATCTCAGGTAAGCTATCTTGAGATTTATATGGTTTAGTGTAAGAAATTTTGGCCACTGTGAGAGGCAAACAAAAAGTTGGAGCACTCCACAAGACTACCCTCACTTCTGACACCAATTGCAGTTCAATGCCTTCCCCAAACCACCCTCAGTTTCAGTAATTCACAAGATGGATTCAGAGAACTCATTGAAAGGTGGTATACTCATGGTTATGGTTTATTACAGGGAAAGGATACAGATTAAAATCAACCAAGGGAAGGAGTACATAAGACAGAATAAAGGAGAGGTACCAAATGGAGAGCTTCTAATATCTTCTTCCTGTGGAATCATGAACACATTGCTCTCCGGGCATCAGTGTGTAACAGCACAGGGATTATTGCTTATCAGGGAAGCTCTAAGCCCTTAGCATCTGGAGTTTTTATTGAGGCACATCATATACTGCCCATATACCTGTAGTCTCCAACACTTTCCAAAGGCAAAATTGATACCACATTTCCCAAAGCCCCCATCATAAATCACAGTTAGACTGTCTGGCGGCCAGAGTTTCCAGACAAACAAAGACACTCCTTTCATTTCCCAGTAACTGAGGGCAAAGGCCAGACTCTCTTTGGGTAAGGTTAATTCTGTATTACACAAGCTACCCCCTGGCCTCTGGCCAAGGCTTTCTTACAACAAAACAATCATATTTGTATGGCTGGCCATCTGTATTTAGTATAGCATGTATATTATAGACACAACATCAGTAGCAGTGTGAATATGCCTAAGATTTGGAGGAGCCAGAGTGGGATAGGAATAAATTTAGAGAAACATGTAATTCATCCTCTAAAGCCATTATACAAATTTTCATATTTTTGTACTCATTTACTAATTTTCCATCTTGATCTACTATTATTTGTGCCCTATGATACATTCTCACAGCTATTTACCATAGAAATTAGCTCTCTTGCTCAGGCCAATCATTTCCCATTGGTATTGCGTATTGAGGAGGCTTTAATTCACATTCCCAGTATATATCACTATCAATATCAGCATTATAATCTTATTAACAATGCCTGTATTATAACATATCACAGTATATTAGTAAATATAACCTGAAAAATAAGAGTCAAAAGATACTGGCACATTACTGGAGTCCTACACAGACATTAACAGTTATCCTAGTCGTCATCATATCATATGATCAAAACATGTCCCAGAGCAATGTTCCTCAGGTTTACAGACTTGTCAGGTTCCAAAAGCAGGAGTAGTCTCAGCAACATATGGCTTTTCCCTTTCTGGCATCTGCTACAGCTGAGCCAAGAAACAATATCGTCTTTGTTCTAAGCTTCTTTTGAGACACCAAGGTAATACTGGATTTCCCTTGTTGCATAACGCATTTACTCATTCCTTTACCTTTAACTGCCATTCCTCCTTCTTTCCATTTATACTCAGACATTTCCTTTGAACATCTTTGAATGAGACCGTTGGTTTGGCCACTGGGCTGGCCCAGATTGCCATTAGTAATACTAGTTTAGCAAATACTTCCCACTCAGTCCATTTCATTCATATAAGATAAGGTTAAGGTTACATAGGTACCGAGCTAGTAGGCAGTCTGAAACACCAGGCAATATAACTGCATTTACTGTCAAGCCCAATTTGACCAGATGGAGTAAGACATAGTCTACACCATCAGGCCCTTAGGAATTCTGACATAAAGATTTAAAAGTATAGTTACGGTTTGGGCTTAAGAATCATCCCTGCTTCTGGCACCCACAGTTGCAGCCCTGGTCCTAGGACCATTGCATCAGGTAGAAAAGAAGAAAGTTGAGGTGACGTGGGGAAAAACGAAAAAGGTTAACCGTAAAGAGAAAAGTATAGTTGTACAAGCATCCTTTGCCATCCCCTCTTCCCAGAAAAGTAGAGGAATCTGTCTAGAAGGAACTCTCACTTAGCCTCCCTATTGTTCAGTGTGATCACACACTAATGAAGGCTTCATGACTTTATCTCCTCACATTTTAGACAACAAATATTTCAATTGCCCATTTCAATTTTCTATCATATTTTTGCTCTGAGGATGAAAGTGTTCCTTGGTCTGAAGAAATGTGCCTCCATGGTCATTGATACAATATCTTCTTTTCTGGTCCTTTTATAGTACGTTGAACATTTGCATCTACTCTGGGATAAGCAAAGCTCATACCAGAGTAAGTGTCTATACCTGTTAGGACCCATTTGTAGCCTCCAGGGACTAAAAGCATCAGTCCAACATGACAGCTATGTGTAGGACTTTTCCCCTGTGGAATTTGCTGCATAGCCCTCTGCCTCTGTGTCTCTCTTTTTAGCAGACAAAACAGTTCTTATTGGCATTTTGTGTCTCAGAGTGTAAGAGGAATATATCTAGATTCAGCCCATCTCTGCATTGCTACAGACCTCCAGTGTCCACTCACTTTATGGACCCAGGTGGCCATCTCAAGCAAGTACACCAGGATATCTGCTCGCCAGTACCAATCAACTTCCAGTTCTGGAAGGGAATTCTTCTTGTGGGCATTAACATAATCTACTTTAATATACCCCTTACGTTCCCAGAGTGATTTCCACAGGGCCATGTCCCATACAGGTATTCCTTTAATAGACCAGTTTTCCATTGCCCATCTGCCTGACCATACGGCCAGGCCATTTGGACACTTCCCGTGACTCAGTAAAAACCCAAACATAGGTGCAAACATGTAGTTCAGCCCATCGAGCTGATTTGTTTTTACCTTCTTCAATCAGAGTGGCGGCCTTCCAAACAGGATGCTGTCCCTTCACCTTGGAATTGCCATCCATAAACCAAGCAGCTCTTTGTTGATCAATAGAAAGCTGTTTATAGGGCACCGCCCAAGTGGCCCAAGTGGCCATAGGATCCAGCAGCTCCTCAGGTGGTTCCGAAGTCAGCCCTAGGTGAAAAGAGGCTGCCTGCTCGTGAGTACCTCCTTGCATTCTCCTGGTAGCATGATTCTATATGCAACATTTCCATTCTATTATGGAACTCTCCTGGGCATTGCCATCCCCATTAGAGCTTTTCTCTGAAATTACCCAAGACCTTTTGGATATTTCAGGCTTTAGGATTATTTTGTGTCCTTTAGTTATAAAGGCAGTCTCAGTTAAAGTCAAATAGCAAGTAGTAATTGTCTCTCAAATGGAAATTTTCTGGTCCAAAATCCCAGCAGTTGTTGTTGGGTGGCACTCAGAAGTTTTTGCTATAAGCCCAGTCTGCACTCCACACAGGGCTTTTGTACAGCAAATTAATGAACTGTGTGGGCCCATTTAGCATGTCCAATTATATTGGTGGAAGAGTGGATTTACATGCCTGCTGTTTTACAATATGAGGTAGAGGACGAATTCTCCAGTCAGACACAACATCCATGCCCATAATACATTCAGGTAAAGGAGATTCACCACTTCACATGAAGTGCACTTTCCAAACATTCTGATTCTTATCCAAACATTCACCTTAATCCCATCAACTATTGCATTCCTATATCTTCCCATTCTAACTGTACCCCCTCCCCCATTAGGATCTCAACAGGTTGTAGAATCACAGTACATGAAGCTCCCATGTCAAGGAGTTCCAGAAAAGTCTCTTCTCTGTCTCCTGATGATTTTAGCCATTTGTGTGCATATGGCCTTGGAGTTTAAGGCCTGGGTTGGGTCAAGGGATCCATACCCTTTTGTCAGACCTTATATTGATTAGATTATGGGTCCATCACTTAAGGTGATTAAAGGTAAGGTTTCTTTGCTTCCTAGCTTTTTTAATTGCTCCAAACCAGGGTAAATAGAGATTTGTTTAGGACCCCTTAATGTTAGGAGACCAGCAGGGTCTCCAGTCTGTCTATTCAGCCCACAGCAGTGCTTCTTTAAGACCTCTGTTTTGTCCCCATCAATGCCCACTTTTTTCATACATTTCTTAATAACCATTTAAATATTTCCACCCTGCTAGGACAAGTCCCTTGAATCTCTTGTTTCTTTTTCCCCATTTTCTTATGAATCAGTCCAACTTTATTTACTGTTTATTGCTTCAACATAAATTTTTCCTTGGGAAGCAGCTCTGAGGCTAGCAGCTATATGTCAGACCATTCAGAATCCAAACTTGGCCCAGCCTCAGGATCCACCCCAACATTCTCCATTACTTTTGTTTTAGCTGGTACAGATACCATTAACCAAGAAATTGTGTGTTTACTTTGTTTTTTATCATTTTGCATTTCTTGTGCTTTGACATAACTCCTTAGGAGTTAGATCTTTCATTTTAAAACTTCATTGCTAATTTTATCTCCAGTAACTAACTACAGTACAGCTGCAGTTCCATACTGTGGGTGACCCTGTGTTCATCTAGGCTCTAAAGATTCGTTATCCACCACCCTCTCTTCCTTCCTCTTCCCAGATCACAAGTTTCAGTGAGTCAGGGTCTTTCTATCAAATCCCACTTCTTAACACCAACTGTAAGGAGTTTTGACCAACTGCAGAAGTTAGCCAGCTACAAAGTTGGAGCACTCCATAAGACTGCCCTCATTTCTGACACCAATTGCAATTGAGGGGATCTCTAAAATCACCCTCACTTTTAATAATTCACAAGAAGGACTCACAGAACTCACTGAAAGCTGTTATACTTATGGGTATGTTGTATTACAGGGAAAGAATACAGGTTGAAATCAGCCAAGGAAAGAAGCACATATGGCAGAGTCTAAGAGAGGTACCAAACAGGGAACTTCTGGTCATCCTCTTCCATGGAATCATGGAAGCATCACCTCCTCTTAGCCACAATATAAGACAGTATACACAGAGTATTGGTAACTATGTACATTCTCCTTTGCCTTTGGTGTTCAGAGTTTTTATTAGGATTTGATCACGTATTGCCCACATGGTTGACCTTTAGTCAGCCATTCCCAGTTCTTTCCAGAGGCAAAACTGATACAGTGTTTCCCAAAGCCCTCATAGTAAACCACATTGTTAGACTGTGCAGTGGCCAAAGCCCCCAGGCAAACAGAGACACTCTTATCAGGCATGACATAACAAGGAACTAGAGATCACCTCCCAAAAACTAAGAGTAAAGACCAGACCTCTCTTTGATTAAAGTTAAATTCTTCACTATACAATTTTTTCCAGTAGGTTAAAAGATTAGATACCTTCCAGGTAGTCCATAAATTGTAAAATATTTCTTTACATATTAGAATTTAAGGTAAGTTACTGTAAATGTAAAAGAGAAAGACCTCTGCTCAAACATATTCCCCAAACATATCTGGCCTTATGTTCTGATTTTAAAATTCTCACCTATTTTCTTTTGGTGATACAATATAGGTAATAATGGATATATTTTGAGCATTAGCTGCCTGTTCTCCTTGCTTGGCACCCTGCAATAAATGCTGTACTTTCCTTCACTGCCCCCTAAAAACAAGAAACCAAGAGACTATATTGACTTTTATGCTGTACAAACTTATACCTATTTTTACATATTGTACAATGGTGTCTAGCTGTACATTATGACTGTAGTCAGAACTTATCTCTCTGAATAAAATAGTTCAGTACTCAATTGGTTTGTTAGTTCTAGTATCCTTCTCTAACCAGAAAGGTAAAAATTCTTACCTGCTCTCTCATAATGTATCTTTAAACCCTAAAGTTGTATAGAAATTTTACTTAAAAAAAAAAAATGTGATGTGTGCTTATATAGTGTAGTTCTTCAGCTTATGGAGAATACCGTAATATATACCACTCTTACTTCATATTTTGCATTGCAAAGACAATACATTAAATATGATTCTTCCTTAAGACAGATGGAGAGAAAATCACAAATCCAAAATCACAAACACATTTGATTGCTGCCATTTTGTATGCCTATAAAAATGCTTTATCTTCATTTTTTTTCTTCCTCTTGCATACAGGAATGCTTTCAGTTCATACTGCCAGCCCTACCTCATGCCATTGACCTTTTACGTGATGCCATTGTAAAAGTAAAAGAAGTGCATGATGAACTTGAAGATTTACCTTCCCCACCACCACCTCTTTCCCCTCCTCCCACAACTAGCCCCCATAAACAGACAGAAGACAAAGGGGTTCAATGTGAAGAAGAGGAAGAAGAGAAGAAAGACAGTGGTGTTGCTTCAACAGAAGATAGTTCTTCATCACATATAACTGCAGCAGCCATTGCGGCCAAGGTAAGTCTGCTGAGAGAGACCCAGAGATCTAAAGGACCCACAGGTAAATGTATTGATTTCATCTCTCTTTCCATCCCATTCTTCCATAAGTTAAGTACCACTTCAGGGCATCCTTTAAAAAGAACGGGGATATTCATGACACTCCACAGCTATATTCCCTCCATTATGTAGAGTTCTTGAAAGCATTGAAGTTTTATTCTGAGTTCTGAGGCATTAAAAATTCTGCTGTTATCTACTGAAGTAATAGCTCCAATGATAAACAATGTGACATTTAAGAACTCTTTGAAGATGTCATTTTTGTGATCATAGTAAATATACAATGTTCATGTATTCAGAACATCAAATATTCACAAATACTTAGAGGAGCACCAAACTGAAGGTAAGATACCTAAGGTGGTTCAAGAAATTAGCTGAGGAAGATTAATAAATATTTTTTTTAAAGACAAGACTTTTCAGCAGTTAAGTAGCACTTATTTAACTATTGGACACAAATTACTCCAGTCATAAAGAGAAGAAATGGATGTAAGATATTCATGTTTTTAATTTAATAAAGTAATAAATATTATAAAAAGAGCATCAAAGTGTTACAAGTTCTCTTTGAACAATTCTGGGAGTAAATATAGTACCATGAAATACTTCAGTAAATTTAGTTATCATCTTAAAGTCACAGAACATGATTTATATTATTATCCATATCTAGTATAACCCACCTTGTACACTTTAAAATCTTCAGACAGTAGCATATCACTTCTGGGAGTAATGATTGTTCATTGAGAGTGTAAAGATTGAAAATCTAATCACTATATGAAGTGATTTTTAAACTTTATGGCTCATCCAGATACTTTGGGTGTGAGCATAGCATGAGAGGATTTTTTTGACAATGTATATATTGGAAAGGATCATAGAGATCCTTTGGAAGTGTCCATTCAGACAACAAGTAGGTGGTTCTTTCACTGAAGATGGGATTATTCTGTCTCCAGATCCATTCAGTGATCCATTAAGTCCTCACTTAAGGCTAGTAAGTAATTGTTGTGTGTGAGGTTTGTTCTGTTTTTATGGAAATGATTGATGAAATACATTATTAAATCATCGTATGTTCTCTTTCTTTTACTCTTAATTAAAAGAGTTAAAAGTACCATCAGTTTCAATCTTAAAAAAAGCTTGTACCATTTGAAATCTAAGCTAATTTTGTCATTCTTCATTTGAAAATTTTTGACATTCCATTGTTCCATTTGTTTTCACCCTTTTTCCTTTCCAGTCATTTTGCTTGTATAGTTTCATGTTTTCCTGTCACTATATTCATAGTTGTTATGTGTTGTGCATTAGAAGCATCCATTCTACACCAGTCCTGCTGTTATCATGGCACACGGTGAGCAGCCCATCCCTGGTCTCATCAGTTATTCCCATGATGCAACAGGCAGTGCAGAGGAACCGGTAAGACAAGAGGCTTTTGCATTAATGATTTTGCAAGCATACAGCCTACCTCCTATCCTTGGAGGTAGGCTATAGCATATGACGGAAGATGTGTTTTACTCTGAAAGACCTTCACTAGTGCTTTTTTGGGAAAGTGTAAGTGCCACTGACTATCTTCCATCAAGGAATTTAATAGAGTTTCTCCTGTACCTAAAGTACTCTAACATCATTAAGATTTTGTAGTATGTGGCAATGAACTTTCATCACATGACTTTCAAGAAATTCATTGCTCAGAAGTTATCTTTTTCTTTAGTAATTTCATCACATACCTTAAAATAAATTGCCTAGCTTAATTAAGATAATCCCTTAAGAGGATCACATTAAGTTTTAATATCCAAACAGATTGGTCAAGATAATATTTAATTTGTATTAATCTTGCTTTTTTTCCTTATGATTTTGCATCTTTTTTTCTTTTCTTTCACTATGTTCTCATTACAACCATTTAGAAAGTTGAGTCTTTGTACAAATTCTGATATTACTGATCTTCATATAGAAACTTTTAAGGGTGTTTATCACTTCTTTCAGTCATTGGCTGAATGATACTTTGTAAAAAGTGTCAGGCTAGGAAAGATTAAACTGATAAGTATAGCTGAATAAGCAGTGACAATTTAGACCATGGCTGCAAAAGAAACCTCAGTCCCTGATATGAATATAAAATGAGAAGGAAAAAGAAAAATAAGTAATAAGTGTAATTTTGTTTTTAATCCTTAGGAAGAAAAAACACCCAGGGTTTCAGGGGGATGCAGGGAGGAAAACTAGTATCAGTCGACCCTTAGGAGCTAAACTACCCAATGATGACTTTAATGCTTATATTCAACAAGCCATGCCTGGTTGGAAACAAACTTAGCTGAGTCAAAGGCCAAGTAGAAAATGTAAATATTGATTAATAAAATTATTAATGAATTCCAGTTGACAACTGAATTCTCCAGCTATAGCTTTGCTGTAACTTATAAACATTCCAAAGTATACCAAACTGTCTTTTGTATTCTCATATTATAAAGCAGCCACAGCAACTACAATAATTATCCTGGTTTTCAAACTAAAATATTTGGAAGTTTTGTATTCATAACCGAGCTTTTAAGTTATCATATTCTGAGTTTTGTATTATTACACAGAAAATGATTTGAATAACTCTTCAATAGTTAGCTCCTAGTGATCTGAATACCGGTTATTGCCAAACTGATCAACTTGCTTTTTCAGGAAATAAGGAGGCTTGAGAAGTGCTTCTCATAATGGATATTTGTTAGTTGCCTCTCCAGCAGCCATTTCCCATCCCTCTTTCTAACACTACACTGCATTTCCCAGTCATATAGTTTGGGTGAGATTGACTAATCCTCCAGGGTAGGTGGCTTAGTATAATCAGCATATCTATTTCACATAACCACAGTTTTTAGTTCAAGGAACACATAATTCAGGTCAATAGGAGCAAGTGGGTCTCATCTCTTAGATTTTATTTGAATGACTAGGAACATAGACTCTCTGTTTCCTATTGAATGTGAATGAGGAAATATACAACTCAAAGAATTCCTATCTTGGAACCATGAAAGTAATGCCTGCCAATAATGGAGCCAACTGGAAAGAAGCATTCCTAAGAAATGGGAGAGAAAGAGAGGTACTCGGTCCTGTCACATTTTTCGACCACTTACTCCAGCCCCTGTTGAACTATACCCGCCTCTTGACTTTTCAGTTACCTGAGCCAATACGTTACTTTGAAAAAGCTAATTAGAGATAGAGATGGGTAAACTGTTGTCTGCAACCAAAAAGCATCTTGACTAATAATTCTCAGTATGTAGTGTCTCATCAAAGAGCTGAAAAGACTTCCTTATACTAACTGAAAGATAAATAGGAATCCCTGAAGTTTCATATTTGAGTGAGAAACCTGATTCAAGAGAACAGAGAGTAGGGGTGTGTGACACATGGAAGGAAAAAAGGAAAGATAAATCTTGCCCCTCTGTGATTACTAAATAAGTGTAAAGGTCTTTTCAAGGAGACTGGATCCAAACCTGAAGAAACTACAACTATACTTTGCATAATGCTTGTATTATGCTTGCAAAACTCCAAGCATAATGAGAGGCAAGGAGGAATTTAAGACAAAAATAGCCATGGAGATACATAATAAGAAATCTTGTCTTACTGACAGAAATTAAATCTTCTGGAGAAGTCCCACATAATAATGATGGTCCCCAAGCTCCACTGGATGCAAGAAAATCTGCTGCTTGCCCTGGGAAGAAAGAGTTGCTGATTTCCTTTTGGGAAAGAATATGGAGAAAACAAATATGTTAGATTGATATGGTCAGTCAGGAAGTGTCTATCTTCCTAGGGCATTTATTTGGAACTTAAGAGAGAAAATGCTAAAAGTTAGCAACCTGCCACACTTACAGATTTGCCTGGAGATAAATGATACCATTACAAAAGACCAGAAGCACTTAAAAAGTTTTGGTCAGAAAATTGAAGAATATACATATTTGTATATATATGGTTTTATTGTTTCTTCCTATCCATGATGATTTTAGTATATTAAAATAATATTAATTGTCATTCTTCTAAACATTTTATATATACCAACACTTTACATACATTGTCATTTTACTTATGAGAAAATTGACACACAAAGAGGTTAAGGACATATAACCAGCTAGAGACTAAACTGGTATTCAAGTCCAGGCAGTCTGGCTCCAGAATCATCACTCTTCACCTCTCTGCTATAGCAACTCTCAGTGCAAGAGAGAAAGAAAAAGAATGATGTTATGGGAGATGACTAACTAGTTACAAATTCTTCTAAAGAATGAGAATTAGGATTTTTAGACCTTGGTTTGGAATACTTGAATGATAAAATGTATTGCACAACCTAAGAACTGTGAACAGTAGACTATATTTACTCTGGAAGTTTGCTGGTCCAAGCAGCAAAGCTTTAAGCTATAAGCACAATTGGAGTCAGAAATATATTTAGATAAATCCATGAAAACAAATACTTCGGAGAACACAGTATGTATGCGTTAAAGGATAATATTTTTAAAGGTTGAATCATAACATTCATAGAAATATAAATGTGTCAATTATTCTATTTAATTAATTAATGAGAGAACAGTAAGCTGTTAAACCAGTTCAAAGAAAAAAAATCAAAGGACACATACATATATCAACAGTCACAAAGACTGGGATGAATTTATAAATAGATACAAAATTGGTCAGTATACACAGGGCAATAATCAATTGTTCCTTCTCAAGACAAAATTTATTTGCATTTCTGTAGACAATAATTTGCATTAGCATTAGTTTTCTATAACTTGCAGAGTTGTAAAATAGTGAAAGTAAAAAGTGCAGATAACCCAGAAGAGTATACAAATGAGGACATTTAATAATCTTTCTTGCCCATTTTCTTGACAACTCTCTACACCCCCAATCATAATAATCTCATAATGATTTTTGTTGCAAAAAAATGGCAGATCTCATTAGTTTGGGATTGATTATTTATTTAGCTGCAGCAAGGTATTAATTAACCAGGTAGCTTCTCTGAGTTTGCAAATACTGAGGCTGCAAAATTAACTTCTCTCTGGAAGTTTTCATAGGGAATCTCAGATTTTACTTTTAAAAGTTTCTATTTTTGCCATTCCAAGTTTAGGAAACCAAGCCCCAGACAATCTCTTCACCCTATTTCACCTGCAGGTACCTGTTACTGGGTGAATTCCTCTCTTCTCCAGGTCACCAAAAGTTCATTACCATATATAAGTGACCTTCCTTAACCACATGCAAGGCTGAGACCCTCTACTTCAGGTACCAGGTCATTTTTCCTGGGAGGGCTTTATAGGTATTAGCTTCGTGAGTACAGCCAGTCTTTGTTCTTCAGAAGTGGTAGGCATATCTGATAAAATGGGCACCATTCTCAAACATGACACAGGTAAGTCCTTGGTTCCACCATCAGTTTGTCCAATTATATCCTGTTAAAAAGGAAGATATTCTTAATAAATCTATGGAAATCACTATATTGTCAAGAAAAGTTAGCAGACCTAGTAAGAGTTTCTGAATTCTGAGGGACTCAGTGAGAATCAAAACTTTTAGTTTTAAGAAATCAGGATGTACGAAATTGTGTGGGTTATATATAGATTGAGAAGAAAGAAGAAATTTCTTCACATACACTGAAAATAGAACATTTAAAACATCAATAATATTCCAAACAAATAGCCAGGAAAAAATTCTTCTGTTTACTCAGTCCTATGTAGTTAATTCTCATTCTACTAGATCTTAGCAGTTTGCTTTCATGAAGCTTTCAGCTTCCGGACTAATGAGAGTTTTGGAAATACTAACCTTGTCCACTATTATAGTCTAAAAGTTATCTAAGCAATATCACTTCAGCAGTCTGTACCCAAGAATATATTCTTTGAAGTGTCAGTAGTTGGAAGTATCTGGTACAGTTCTTTCTATGAGGCTTGTGAAACTGTCCTTCTTGTTAAATGCACAAGCTCTGGTCTGTAGCTTACAGCATAACTTTTAGGTAAGCATCAAAATCCATCTGTAGATGACAGGAACTTAATAGCTGTAGTTATTAACTGTAACCAGTAATAGCAGAATGGCAGGGAGTAAAATTCTCTATTGAGGGATGGAATATAACTGTTTCACGAGTTTTTAAGCAGTATGTCCCCTTAGAGTAAAACCATTAGGGACTGGGGGTAATTGACAATTCTCCAGGGACTTTACACAAAGCATACAATTAATGAAATAGTTATATTAATAACATTTTGCTTATATAAACTTAACCTAGAGAAGACTGGGCTTCTCTTTTGATATGACGACTTCTCATGAAACTTATAGTTGTAACTCATCAAACAAATCTAATTATATCTTTCATCACTCTTATCTATTCTGAAAGAACAAATTTCTGTGATTTTTAGGAGACTGCCAGGAAATCTCAAAGATAGTTTTCAGTGAAAGATACCCTGAAATTTTTTAATAATTTGATTTGATTTAGAGTTGTCAGAGGAAATTTGGACACTTGATTTAAGATAGGATCATGGATGCCTGAGAAATAATTTTTTGGTTGCCTTTTTTTATTAAAATGACAATAAAACATTTTTAAAAGCACAAAAGGTAACACAGTTGTTAAGAAGTAACTCTTTCATAACTGAGGAACTTTTTGTTCTTTTTCCCCTTAAATACTCAAGCATATAATAAAGTTAACCTATAGCAGAGAAAATTATTCTGGTAAGACACAGGATCTCTTCTATCTAGGCAGATTAGGTAGATAGTGGGTAAAAGCACTAATCAGTAAGCCAAGGAAAGAAGCCCATCAAAATTAAGTGAACCTTGTTTTAAGTGAATGTGTATTTTAACACATTTTATAACTTATTTTCAGGCTCGGGCATTATAAATCAAAGGAAATAATCTTCACTTTCCAAGTTCTATCTTTCATTATGTTCTTTCAAATATTCTGGAACAAACTGATACCTTGCTTTAGGATTACAGTTCTTTCTCAAATGACCCACAAGTTGAAAACTATCTTCATAATAATATAATGGTATAGTTTATTTAACATGCAACATGTTAATCATTGCTTTTTTCAAATGAATTAATAAGTTCGTAAATTTTTTGTTTTGATTTCAAATTCAGTAAATATTGATAGTTATAACCCACATGTACAAAAGCTCTATGAGTTCTAAATAAATTATAAATTTGTAAAGGGGTCCAGAGACCAAAACGTTCGAGGACTGCTGCTTTAGGGCAATTTTTTTTTTCCCCTTAAAAAAATAAAAGCACATGCTCAGTTGTATATCTCAGCGACTCATATTAAGTATAACTTTTAATGAAAGTCATTTCTATTTCACAGAGAAAACTTGGGGTAGATAATTAAGAACTATCTGACATACGCATATATTAGCAGACAGCAAAGCTCATAAACATGCATAATATAATTTTCTACAGCAACATGCAATCCTTTGACTACTTGTTAAAGTAGCAAAAAGGAACATGTTCATAAATATGACACAAATTTCTAGCATCTATATAGCAAATAGAAGTAAGCAAAAGTATATAAACTTAAAATTATGATTAGTAATCAGTGCAACAAAAGAAAAAATAGATAAGACTCCATCAAATTAAAAACTTTTGTGCAACAAAGGATACTGTCAAGAGAGAAAGAGACAACTGACAGAATGAAAGAAAATATTTGCAAATCACATGTATGAGAAATGATTAATATCTAGAATATAAAAAGAACTGCTGCAACTGAGAAAAGAAAAAAAAGGGAACCCAATTGAAACATGGGTGAAGGATTTGAAGAGACATTTCTCCAAGGAAGGTATACAAATAGCAATGTGCACACAAAAAGATACTCAACATCACTAGTCATTAGAGAACTGCAAATCAAAACCACAATGAGATACCACTTTATATCCATTCTGGTGTTTTATCAAAAAAAAAAACAAAACAAAACCTCCCCCCCCCCCAAAAAAAAAAAAACAAATAACCCAGAAAATTAGTGTTGGCAAAGGATGTGGAGAAATTGGAACCCTTGGGCATTGCTGGAGGGAGTATAAAATGGTGCCACCACGGTGAAAAACACTTTTGTGGTTCTTCTAAAAGTTAGCCATGTGATCCAGCAATTCTACTTCTACTTATATACCCAAAAGAATTGAAAGCAAGCAACTACTACACCAGTGTTTATAGCAGCTATATTCACAATGGCCAAAAGGTGGGAACAGCCCAAAGATACATGGATAAACAAAATGTGTTATACAGATATAACTGAATATTATTAAGCCGAAAGAAGAAATGAAGTTCTGATGCATGCTACAACATGAATGAACCTTGAAAACATTATGCTGAATTTAATAAGCCAGAAATAAAAGGACAAATATTGTATGAGTTCACTTACATGAGGCACTCAGAATAGTCAAATTCATAGAGGCAGAAAATAGAATAGATGAAAGTGGAGAGTGGGAAGTTACTGTTTAAAGGGTATGGAATTTCTCTTTGGGATGATGAAAAAGTTCTGGAAATGGATAGTGGTGATGTTTGCATTACATTGTGAATTTGCTTAATGCCATTTCGTTGTACACTTAACACTGGTTAAAGTAGTAAATTTTATGTTATGTTTCACCACAGTAAAAAAAAATTTATTTACGATTAGTACTTGATGTTTCCTATTTTATCTTATTTAAAAATTATCTAGACTTCTAATGATCATCCATTAATTTAATGTAATGCACTCCAAAGTTTAAGTTACCTAAAGATCATGGAAATTATGTTCAAGCTGACATGGATTATGTAGGAATAATGTAAGCTTCTTCAGTCAATAAACCTGTATATGTTTAGGGAAAGCAACCCAAGAAAAACAAAATGTGTACTTGTATTATATTTAACATTAAAAATTATTTAAGACAATTTTTAAACCAAAATTATTAAGCTAGTCTTATTTGCCAAAGATTTACCCTAATTTTATGAACTTGGATTCTTAAAATATTTATGAGTTAGTTTCTAGTAGAAGATACTTTTTTAAGTCTAGCATATTTAAAGTATTAGAAATTCAGTTTATTTTGGGAAATATTAGGAATAATTAACTTATTTAGGCATTTATCTCTGTAAGCCAGTCAGAACAGAACTCCTTTAACTTCAGAGACAATATAGCTTTATACTTCCCAGAGATTGGGAAACATTTCACAATGGTAAAGGGTAAAGGTCTTTCTGAATTACAGATAAACACAGAGAGGGCTCATAATTTCAATTCTGCAGCTTCAGCCACAGGTCTAGAGTAAATACAGAAACACAAAAACTCATCCCCAATACACCCCCCCCCAAAAAAAAATCAAAGACCTGTTCTCCTTCCCAGAGGGCACCAGTTTCTTAATTGTTTTGAGCTCAAAATGGAGAAATAGACAAATAAAACTACAAGTAGGACTACAAATAGGATTCTGTGTCATCTTTTACCCAACAAAGAATGGACATCTATAATACATTTACAGAGATCACCAAATGGTCAGACCATAAAAGCAAAGTCTCAAGCATTGCTGCCACCAGGAAGCAATAATTTCCTGGCAGTGCACAAACTAGAAACAAAGACAAAACACAAATCAAAAAATAATGGGGTTGGGGCTTCCCTAGTGGCGCAGTGTTTAGGAATCCACCTGCCAATACAGGGGACACAAGTTCAACCCTTCATCCAGGAAGATCCTACATGCCACGGATCAACTAAGCCCATGCGCCACAACCACTGAGCCTGCATTCTAGAGCCTGAGAGCCACAACTAGTGAGCCACGTGTCACAGCTACTTAAGCCCATGCACCTAGAACCCATGCTCTACAACAAGAGAAGGCACCACAATGAGAAGCCCATGCACTGCAACGAAGAGTAGCCCCCCTCGCCAAAACTACAGAAAGCCTGCGTGCAGCAACGAAGACCCAATGCAGCCAAAAATAAATAAATAATAATAATGATGATAATAAAATAAAATAAAAGAGATGATATTTTAAAAAAAAAAAATCCACCTGCCAATGCAGTGGACACGGCTTCGATCCCTGTTCCAGGAAGATCCCACATGCCACGTAGCAACTAAGCCCGTGGGCCACAACTACGGAGTCTGTGCTCGAGAGCCCCAAGCCACCACTGCTGAGCCCGCGTGCCACAACTACTGAAGCCCATGCACCTACAGCTCGTGCTCTGCAACAGAGAAGCCACCACAATGAGAAGCCCGCACACTGCAACAAAGAGTAGCCCCTGCTCACCGCAACTAGAGAAAGCCCGCACACAGCGACGAAGACCCAACACAGCCAAAAATAAATTAAATAAATATATTTATTTATTTTTTTAAAAAATGGGGTTTTGTTTTCTGTTTTGTTTGTTTTGTTTGTTTTTTTAAACCTAAAGAAACAGTCATCTAAGTAAAGTTCTGTTGGTATTTGGGATTCACCTCCAATTGCCAAGAAAAGATACTTGTGGGCTTAAGCAAGTGCTTAAAAGTGTACTCTTTACTATACTACAAAGCTACAATAATCAAGACAGTATGGTACTGGCACAAAAACAGAAATATAGATCAATGGAAAAGGATAGAAAGCCCAGAGATAAACCCATGCACATATGGTCACCTTATTTTTGATAAAGGAGGCAAGAATCTACAATGGAGAAAAGACAACCTCTTCAATAAGTGGTGCTGGGAAAACTGGACAGGTACATGTAAAAGAATGAAATTAGAACACTCCCTAACACCATACACAAAAATAAACTCAAAATGGATTAAAGACCTAAAGGTAGGCCAGACACTATCAAACTCTTAGAGGAAAACATAGGCAGAACACTCTGACATGAATCACAGCAAGATCCTTTTTGACCCACCTTCTAGAGAAATGGAAATCAAAACAAAAATAAACAAATGGGACCTAATGAAACTTAAAATCTTTTGCACAATGAAGGAAACCATAAAGAAGACCAAATGACAGCCCTCAGAATGGAAGAAAATATTTGCAAATGAAGCAGCTGACAAAGGATTAATCTCCTAAATTTAGAAGCAGCTCATGGAGCTCAATATCAAAAAAACAGACAACCCAATACAAAAATGGGCAGAAGACCTAAATAGACATTTCTCCAAAGAAGTTATACAGATTGCCAACAAACACATGAAAGAATGCTCAACATTACTGATCATTAGAGAAATGCAAATCAAAACTACAATGAGGTATCACCTCACACTAGTCAGATTGGCCATCATCAAAAAATCTAGAAACAATAAATGCTGGAGAGGGTGTGGAGAAAAGGGAACCCTCTTGCACTGTTGGTGGGAATGTAAATTGATACAGCCACTATGGAGAACAGTATGGAGGTTCCTTAAAAAACTACAACTAGAACCACCATACAACCCAGCAATCCCACTACTGGACCTTTACCCGAGAAAACCATGATTCAAAAAGAATCATGTACCACAATGTTCATTGCAGCTCTATTTACAATAGCCAGGACATGGAAGCAACCTAAGTGTCCATCAACAGATGAATAAAGAAGATGTGACACATATATACAATGGAATATTACTCAGCCATAAAAAAAATTAAATTGTTATTTGTATTGAGGTGGATGGACCTAGAGTCTGTCATACAGAGTGAAGTCAGAAAGAGAAAAATACTGTATACTAACACATATATATGAAATCTAAAAAGAAAAAAATGGTTATGAAGAACCTAGGGGCAGGACAGGAATAAAGACGCAGACCTACCATAGAATGGATTTGCGGACACGCGGAGGGGGAAGGGTAAGCTGGGACAAAGTGAGAGAGTGGCATGGACATATATACACTACGAAACGTAAAATCCATAGCTAGTGGGAAGCAGCCGCATAGCACAGGGAGATGAGCTCGGTGCTTTTTGACCACCTAGAGGGGTGGGATAGGGAGGATGGGAGGGAGATGCAAGAGGGAAGAGATAATGGGGATATATGTATATGTATAGCTGATTTGCTTTGTTATAAAGCAGAAACTAACACACCATTGTAAAGCAATTATACTCCAATAAAGATGTTAAAAAAAAAAAGTGCACTCCTCTAGCAATGCTGTTTACTGGTTCTATTAGGTGAATCCATTGGGCATCTCAGTGGATGATCTCTAAAACTGTTAAAGAATTATTTTTTAAGTTAAAATCATGTCTTTGTTACAAATACCAAATTAATACATGTCAAAGATCTTATTTCATTCGTTAATTAATGAGGGAACCAGAAAGATGTTACAACTGGTTAACAGGAGAATTCAAAGAACACAAATATATAGGCATTGGGAGTGCTGAAATGAATTTACAAACAAATGCAACACTTGGTGATTACCTGCAAGGCAGTCCATTGTACTTCCATGGTACAAAAGGATCATTTGGACAAACACTACTTACATTACTCTCAGTTTTTTACAACTTATATTTGTAAAATAGCTAAAAGACTAAACAGTGTAGATAATTCAAAATGGTCCACTACACAAGACACCTAATAATAATTTTGTCCATTTCAAAGTCTTTCACAATTTTTCCTGGCATATGAAAGGAATACAATAATGCATGGATGTTTACAGAATAAAATTTCTGTTCAATATGTCCATGTGCTTAATGTGCTTTTTTATTCTTGTTTATTTGTTCCTACTCATATGGATGCCATGTAGCAGGATTTTTTAGACGGTTATGTTATCTTTAGTAATAAATGTTTGACTTTCTCAAAATTTTAATTGAAAAAACAGAAGTTTTTATATCACTACTATAGTTGTTAATGTAGGGATTGAGTTATTAGGATGCCAGTTGTTTTTTCCTAGCATTAACCTTTTAGTACTGTGGACTGATTTTGTATGCATGTGTAGTAAACCTGTAGTAATCACTATTTGGGCCAATAAGTATATGTTCTTATAAGTTTTTCACAAAGATTGCCATTATTATCAATAAAATAAGTAGGAAGCTGTATTAAACTACATAGACCTTTTTCAAATCTGGGAAATAGTATGCATTGTGCTTTAACAACATGAGCTTTGGCATCAGATAGTTTCTATTCTACTAGATTCTACATGATCTGGTTCTAGGCCCTTCCCTTACCATCTCTCTCCCTCTCCCCTTTGCTCACTAAGTTTACATCCAGCTTTTTCTTGGCTCTGAGCACATGCTGTTTCCACTACCTAAAAGCTCTTAACCCCACTCTTTACCTGGCTAACTTCTGTTTATTTTTTCTGTTCCAGTTTCAGTGTCTCTTTATCACAGAAAGACTTCACTAATCTTCTCCTCCAATCTAAATTTTTCTCAGAGCTATTCTCTCTCATAACACCTTGTTCTTTTCCTTTATAGCACTTACCACAATTTACAATTATATACTTATTCATATGTTTGAGTTCTATATATGTAGACTATAACGTCCATGAGACAAGGATCACATCTGTTAGTTTATATGATTTATCCAACATCCAACACGGTTTGGCACATAGTAACACTGTGTGAATATTTGTTTAATATGTTTTATGAAAAACTACAATGCATCATCCAACTAAGTTCACAAGACAGATATAAAAAACCAAAATATATTTAGCAATTCCCATTATGTACAAGGACTTTTCCATGAGATAGACAAATAATCAGCATATTCTCTCCCTATAGTAGCAACTTCAGTAATAATGATAATATTGATAGATAGCTTTAAATAATTATGTAGCAGACACTATTCTAAGGGTTTTAGACAGATACACCATCAGAAATTGATACTGGAATGCAGGTATCAGCAAGGTTATACCTTTTTATTTTCCTGGAAGGCAAATTTATATGGAATAATAAGAACTCTGATTACTACCATTGAGAACAACAAAAATCCCAAATGATTTTAGTAAGTATAAACAGTTGTTAAGAAACAAACTCATATGAATATTTAAATTTTTATGTTTATTTTAAAAGATCTGTTATAGTCAAGCCTCATAAGTTCTCTGTCTAGGCAAAATCATAAAGTGTGGCTTTTCTTTATAAATATAAATCATAAATTCTTGTGGATTTTTTTACCATTGATTTTAATCTAAATCCAGGTCTTCACATTTTCTTGTTTAATTTCATTTTGTTGCATTTAACTGATCAGTCTACCCCAAGGAGACCTTTTTTTAAATCTATATCAGACATTTGTTATTTTACCTGTCTTTTCTAGTGCTGTCACCTGCAAATATGTTAATCAAATCATTCAAGTCACTGATGGAACATTTTTTTAGGATAGGCTATTTCACATACTACCAGAAACTCTACTGGTTAAGTGCTTAACTACCTAATATATGTTTCTCTTGTAGCCCATCAAAATGCACTTTGTCTATCTTGTTCCAAGAACTTTTTAAATACTCGTCAAATATATGACTTGTCAAATACCTTAGTGAACTCAGGATACTCTGGTTTGATACTTTTGTTCTTTAGTAAAATTTTTATAACACTTAATCATAACACTTTAATTGGTGTTCTGATCAGTATTAGAAGCTCTGGGAAGACACATGATTTTTTTTTTTTTTCTGAAAGAACCCATTTAGGCATTCATATGTAATCTATTTTTATTATTAGTTCAGATCCTATGTTGCACAATTGGATGTATAGTAGGATTTTTAAGAGAGTGCAACCTACCTTAAAGGTCTCTAAATAGAGACGTTACCAGGAAAGGGTTCATTTGATAGAGCTAACCATCAGGCTGACAAGGACTGCAAAAGCCTTACAATGGGGACTGGCAAATTGTTGCCATGGAAGCCATACTCCTTCATGCATGGCTGTTTTGGGAGACTCACTTCAATTATTATCAATCTGCTCACTAGCTACCCAAAATTAAATCCAAATAACAGATCTTCTGTTGTATTAGCCTTGCAACTTTTCTGTAAGTTAGATATTTTTTCAAAACAAAAAAATATTAAGTGGTAAAAATAGTGCTTCAAAGAGGAAATGTATGCCAGTAAAGAATTTCTCTAGCATCAAAATACAAAGTTGTATGTTGACTTCATTGGTATTCTTACTGGTGTTTCAAAAGACAGAGTTTATAAAGGGAAATGATACTTTGGCTATGTATTCTAATTTTGATAATTCTCCATTTCTTCTTTTAGAAGTGTTTGCCTAATCAGTCTAAGTAACTTTCGGACAGAATAGCTACATACCTAGAAAGAATCAGCACAGTTCCTAAGAAAATATGTATTCCAGTTATAATTTCCCTTACGAGGAAAATTCTATTGTTTAATAATTCACAGTTGAAATTACAGTGCATATCGTCAGAGGGTTTGAGATCAACTGAAATAAATTGTCTTCCCTACCTTCTCAGTTGCATAATATAATAGGAATACAGATTAGTGCTCTAAAAGTAGGAATGCTATTTCTTTTGGAAGTTATTTGGCATTTCTCCTTCTTATTTGTGCTGACTTACCCACTACAAATTCTGCTTGCTCTAGAACCTCACTACTTAGCAAGCCTTTCATTCATCTCTTATTGACTCCTTTATATACGTTAATGAATTGCAGTTTTCAGACTTTTACCTTTTTTCATCTCCTCATTTCCCCTATTCTCTCCTCTTGCTTATTATATTAAAATAAAGATCACCAAGGCTAAACAACTATCCTTTCTGATTAAACTATTTTTCTGAGTTAATACTTAGTTCCATTCCTTCTGTCTCAAAGAGAGCTTGTAATTCTCAGAGTTGGTGGCTGCTTCTGCTTCTTTATTATCAAAGAATAAATTATTAATTATCAACTGTATACAAGACATTATGCTCATTTTTTTTACTTCTCTCAGGCTCTTGAGTATATTGATCACTCCTTAATTTTTGTAACAATCCCTCCCATAGTTTTTATCACTAAAATTTTTTTTATTGTATAATAATACATGAGTACATTCTTTTTATTAAAAAATAAAAATAAACATGGATAAGATTAACATCCGCTTGAACCACCCTCTCATCTCATTCTCATTTGCTTTCACACACACCCCTGAAGTAAACACTTTTCAGTAAATTAGAGGGGTATCCTTTAAAACTATTATCCTTTTCTGTACAAGCGTAGTAAATGAAATCCTAACAGTTTGTATGTGGTGTGTGTGTGTTTGTGTATGTATTTAATTAAGAGAGGGAGAGAGAAACTTGACAAGCTGCTTCTAAAATTTATACAGAATGGAAATGCAAAGGACCAAAAATAACCAAGATACTCATGAATAAGAAAAAGAACAGAGTGAGAAGATCTGCTCTATAAATACCAAGACTTAAAATGATATAAAGTGCATTATTGGTGCAAGAATTAACACTTAGATCAATGGAACAGAATAGAAGCCTAAAAAAAATGCCAACACATATGGACACTTGGTATATGACAGAGTTTGTACTACAGATTAGTGAAGTTCTTTTTTCAATAAATGATGCTGGGACAACAGGCAGTCCTTATAAAAAATGAAATTGATTCTCGTATCCCATACAGTATCCAAAAAAAAGTTCTAAATTTTTTAGAGACCTAAGTATGAAAGACAAAACTATAAAGCTTTCACAGATTTATATAGGACAAAATTTTCATTGTGCTGGATTAGGGAAAGATTTCTTTTTAAATATATAATTGAAGTAAAAGTCACATAAAATTCAACATGTTTAGGTGTACAGTTCAGTGACTTTTAGTACTTTTACAATATTGTGCAAGCATCACCTCTAATTCCAGAATATTTCATCACCCCTCAAAAAATACCACACCCAGTAAGTAGTCATTCCCCATACCCCCACCTCCCATCCCCTATCAACTTACTGGTTATGTATTTGCCTACTCTGGACATTACATATGAGTGGAATCATACAATATGTGGCGTTTTTTGTCTAGTTTCTTTCACTTCACATCATGTTTTCAAGGTTCATCTGTGTTGTAGCAGACATCAGTACTCCATTTTATGGCTGTAAAATATTCCGTTGTATAGATGTAATGCCTTTTGTTTAGCCACTGATCAGTTGATAGACATTTAGGTTGTTTCCACGTTTTCGTTATTAAAATAATGCTGCTATCAACATCTGTGTACAAGCGTTTGTTTGAACACCAGTTTTTGATTCTCTTGGATATACACCTAGGATAGAACCGTTGAGTAATATAATAATTCTGTGTTTAACTTTGTGAGGAACCGCCAGATTGTTTCCACAGAACTGCACCATTTTACATACCTAACAGAAATGTATGAGCTTTCCAGTTTCTCTACATTCTCAACAACATTTATTTTCCTTTTTTAAAAAAATTACAGCCATTGAGTGAGTGTGAAGTATCTCATTATGGTTTTGATTTGCATTTCCCTTAATGACTGATGATAATGAACATCTTTTCATGTTGCTTGTTGACCATTTGTATATCTTCAGGGAAATGTCTATTCAAGTCTTTTACCTCATTTCTTAAAATCAGGTGTTTTTTTTTTAAATGGATTCATCTTTTGTTGTTCTGTTGTAAGTATTCTTTATATATTCTGGATACTAAACCATTATCAGATATATGATTTGCAAATATTTTCTCCCATTCTATTGGTTGTCTTTTCAACCTTTCTTGATAATCCTGTGATGTACAAAAGTTTTTAAATTTGATGAAGTCCAGTTTGTCTAAATTTTATTTTGTTCCTTATGCTTTTGGTATCATATCTAAGTATCAATTACCAAATCCAAGGTAAAGAATATTTATCCCTCTGTTTTCTTCTGAGAATTTTATAATTTTTAGCTCTTACATTTAGGTTGTTGATCCATTTTGAGATAATTTTTGTATATCATGTGAGGAAAGGGTAGAACTTCGTTTTTTTTTTTTTTTTTTTTGGCTGTGTTGGGTCTTTGTTTCTGTGCGCAGGCTTTCTCTACTTGTGGCAAGCGGGGACCACTCTTCATCACGGTGCGCGGGCCTCTCACTGTCGCGGCCTCTCTTGCTGCGGAGCACAGGCTCCAGACGCGCAGGCTCAGTAGTTGTGGCTCACGGGCCCAGTTGCTCCGCGGCATGTGGGATCTTCCCAGACCAGGGCTCGAACCTGTGTCCCCTGCATCGGCAGGCAGACTCTCAACCACTGCGCCACCAGGGAAGCCCGAGAACTTCATTTTTTAAATGTGGATATCCAGTTGTTCTGGCACAATTTGTTGAAAAGATTATTCTTTCCTATTGTCTTGGCACCTTTGTCAGAAATCACTTAACCATAAAAGAATAAGAGGGTTTATTTCTGGACTTTCAATTCTATCCCACTGATCTATATGTCTATCCTTATGGCAGTATTACACTGTTTTGATTACTGCACCTTTGAAGTAAGTTTTGAAATAGACAAGTGTGAGTTTTCCAACTTTGTTTTTCAAGATTGTTTTGTCTATGTGGAGTCCACTGAGATTCCATATGAATTTTAGGATGGGCTTTTCTATTTCTGCAAAAAATTCTATTAGAATTTTTTTCCAGTTTCCGTGATACTTTTAAATTTATTTTTTTATTGGGGTATAGTTGCTTTACAATGTTGTGTTAGTTTGTTGGAATTTGATAGAGATTGTATTGAATCTGTAATTCCCTCTGTGTAGTATTGCTACCTTAACAATATATGTCTTTCCATTTATTTATGTCTTATTTTAATAAAGTTATTTATTTTATTTATTTATTTTTGTCTACGTTTGGTCTTCATTGCTGTGTGTGGGCTTTCTCTAGTTGTGGTGAGCGGGGACTACTCTTCGTTGCAGTGCATGGGCTTCTCATTGCAGTGGCTTCTCTTGTTGCGGAGCATGGGCTCTAGACGAGCGGGCTTCAGTAGTTGTGGCACGTAGGCTCAGTAGTTGTGGCTTGCAGGATCTAGAGCACAGGCTCAGTAGTTTTGGCACATGGGCTTAGTTGCTCCGTGGCATGTGGGATCTTCCCGGACCAGGGCTCGAACCCATGTCCCCTGCACTGGCAGGCGGATTCTTAACCACTGCACCACCGGGGAAGCCCTATTTATGTCTTTTTATGGAGGAAATTTATTCCTTAATATTTAAGGAATAATTAAGGAAATTTATTCCTTAATATTTTTTTTTAAGAAGATGTTGGCGGTAGGAGTTTCGTAATTTATTTATTATTATTATTATTTTTTTTTTTTTTTGCTGTGTTGGGTCTTCTTTTCTGTGCAAGGGCTTTCTCCAGTTGTGGCGAGCGGGGGCCACTCTTCATCGCGGTGTGTGGGCCTCACTATCGCGGCCTCTCCTGTTGCGGAGCACAGGCTCCAGACGTGCAGTCTCAGTAGTTGTGGCTCACGGGCCTAGTCACTCCGCGGCATATGGGATCCTCCCAGACCAGGGCTCGAACCTGTGTCCCCTTCATTAGCAGGCAGATTCTCAACCACTGTGCCACCAGGGAACCCCAGTTCCTTAATATCTTATTCTTTTTGATTCTGTTGTAAATGGAAATGCTTTCTTAATATTCTTTTTTTAAATTTTCAGTGTTAGTGTATACAAATACAACTGATTTTGGTGTGTTCCTCATATGTCCTGCAACTTTGCTCAATTTATTAGTTCAAATATTTCTTTCTGTGGAAAAAAAAATTGTGTCATCTGTGAATAGAGATTGTTTTACTTCTTCCTTTCCAATTCGGATGCCTTTTCTTTCTTTTTCCTGCCTAATTTCCCTAGCTAGAACTTCTAGTACAGTGTTGAAAAGAAGTGGTGAGTGCAGACATCCTTGATCCTGATCTTAAAGTAAACTTTCAGTCTTTCATTAAGGAGAATGTTAGCTGTGGGGTTTTCATAGATGTCCTTTATCAGGTTTAAAGTTGTCTTCTATTCCTAGTTTTCTGAATGTTTTTCTCATGAAAAGGTGTTCTATTTTGTCAGATGCTTTTTCTACATCATTTGGATTCTGGGATCATGTGGATTTTTTCTTCATTCTATTAATGCATTGTATTACACTTCGATTATATTACATTTTAATACATTAATGGAATGTATTACATTACCTTACATTAATGGAATTAATGGAATAATTCCATTACATTACATTACATTAATGGAATAATGTAATTATTACATTACATTACACCCTTACATTAATGGAATAAATCCCACATGGTCATAGTATATAATCCTTTTAATATGCTGTTGGATTACGTTTTATAGTACTTTATTTAGGATGTTTGCCAAACATCTATATTCATAAAGGATATTGGTTTGTAATATTCTTTTCCTGTGTCATCTTAATTTGTCTTTGGTATCAGGGTAATACTGGCCCCGTAAAATAAGTTTAGGAAGCCTTCTCTTCCATTTTCTGGAAGAGTTTGTGAAGGATTTATTATTTAGAATTATTTAATTCTTCTTTAAACATTTGAAAGAATTCTTTGATGAAGCCATCGGGTTCTGAGCTTTTTCTTGTTGGAAGCTTTTTTCTAATTACTGATTCAGTCTTTTTACTTGTTATTTGTCTATTCCAGATTTTCTGTTTCTTCTTGAATCAGTTTTGATAGTTTTTGTGTTTCTAAGAACTTGTCTGTTTCCTCTAGGTTACCTCATTTGTTGGCATATAATTGTTCATAGCATTCCCCTTACAATCTTTTTTATTTCTGTGAGATCAATAATAATGTTCCCACTTCATTAGTGATTTTAGTAATTTGAGTTTTATCTTTTTTTCTCTTGGTCAGTCTAGCTAAAAGTTGGCCAATGCTGTTGATATTTTCAAAGAACCAATTTGGGTTTTGTTGATCCTTTCAGTGTTTTTCTGTTCTCTATTTAATTTATCTCCACTGGAATCTGTATTACTCCTTCCTCCTCTTTTTTGGGAGGTTAGTTTGCTTTTCTTATACATTTTCCTCTGAGCATTCCTGTTGCTATATCCCATAAGTTTTGGTATGTTGTGTTTTCATTTTCATTCATATCAAAGTATTTTCTAATTTCTATTGTGATTTTTTTCCTTGACTCATTGGTTGTTTAAGAATGTGTCTAATTTCCACATATTTGTAAATTTGTCAGTTTATTTCTATATTGATTTCTACTTTTCTTCCATTATGGTCGGAGAAGAAACATTGTATGACTTCAGTATTTTAGTGAGACTTATTTTGTGGCCTGACATTTGGTCTATCCTGTAGAATGTTCCATGTTCACTTGAGAACATGGAACAATCTACCTGATAGGTAGATTGTTTTCTATATGGTTACTAGGTCTAATTGGTTTATACTCTTGTTCAAATCTTCTGTTTTACTTGTTGATCTTCTTACTGGCTATTCTAGCCATTATTGAAAGTGTTGAGAGCATTGAAGTCTGCCAGTTTTATTGTTAAAAAAGTTTTTTCTCTCTTTAATACTGTTGGGTTTTGTTTTATATATTTTGGGACTCTGGATAAGTGTTTATAACTGTTTTGTCTTCTGATGAATTGACCTTTTTGTCATTATCTGAGGTCTTTGTCTCTTTGAACAGTTTTTGCCTTACAGTCCATTTTGTCTAATATTATTATAGCTATTCCAGCTCTCGTTCTTTTTTTATTTATTACATTTTTATTGGCATATAATTACTTTACAATAGTGTGTTACTTTCTGCTTTATAACAAAGTGAATCAGTTATACATATGTTCCCATATCTCTTCCCTCTTGCATCTCCCTCCCTCCCACCCTCCCTATCCCACCCCTCCAGGCGGTCACAAAGCACCGAGCTGATCTCCCTGTGCTATGTGGCTGCTTCCCACTAGCTATCTGCCTTACGTTTGGTAGTGTATATATATCCATGCCTCTCTCTCGCTTTGTCACAGCTTACCGTTCCCCCTCCGCATATCCTCAAGTCCATTCTCTAGTAGGTCAGTGTCTTTATTCCTGTCTTACCCCTAGGTTCTTCATGACATTTTTTTTTTCTTAAATTCCATATATAGGGCTTCCCTGGTGGCGCAGTGTTTGGGAGTCCGCCTGCCGATGCAGGGGACACGGGTTCGTGCCCCGCTCCGGGAGGATCCCACATGCTGCGGAGCGGCTGGGCCCATGAGCCATGGCTGCTGGGCCTGCGCGTCCAGAGCCTGTGCTCCACAGCAGAACAGGCCACAGCAGTGAGAGGCCCGTGTACCGCAAAAAAAAAAAAAAAAAATCCATATATATGTGTTAGCATATGGTATTTGTTTTTCTCTTTCTGACGTACACCACTCTGTATGACACACTCTAGGTCTATCCACCTCATTACAAATAGCTCAATTTCGTTTCTTTTTATGGCTGAGTAATACTCCATTGTATATATGTGCCACATCTTCTTTATCCATTCATCCGATGATGGACACTTAGGTTGTTTCCATCTCCGGGCTATTGTAAATAGAGCTGCAATGAACATTTTGGTACATGACTCTTTTTGAATTATGGTTTTCTCAGGGTATATGCCCGGTAGTGGGATTGCTGGGTCATATGGTAGTTCTATTTGTAGTTTTTTAAGGAACCTCCATACTGTTCTCCATAGTGGCTGTACCAATTCACATTCCAACTAGCAGTGCAAGAGTGTTCCCTTTTCTCCATACCCTCTCCAGCATTTATTGTTTCTAGATTTTTTGATGATGGCCATTCTGACTGGTGTGAGCTGATATCTCACTGTAGTTTTCATTTGCATTTCTCTAATGTTTGATGATGTTGAGCATTCTTTCATGTGTTTGTTGGCAGTCTGTATATCTTCTTTGGAGAAATGTCTATTTAGTTCTCCTCATTTTTGGATTGGGTTCTTTTTTCTTTTTGTTATTGACCTGCATGAGCTGCTTATAAATTTTGGAGATTAATCCTTTGTCAGTTGCTTCATTTGCACATATTTTCTCCCATTCTCAGGGATGTCTTTTGGTCTTCTTTATGGTTTCCTTTGCTGTGCAAAAGCTTTGAAGTTTCATTAGGTCCCATTTGTTTATTTTTGTTTTCATTTCCATTTCTCTAGGAGGTGGGTCAAAAAGGATCTTGCTGTGATTTATGTCATAGACTGTTCTGCCTATGTTTTCCTCTAAGAGTTTGAAAGTTTCTGGCCTTACATTTAGGTCTTTAATCCATTTTGAGCTTATTTTTGTGTATGGTGTTAGGGAGTGATCTAATCTCATACTTTTACATGTACCTGTCCAGTTTTCCCAGCACCACTTATTGAAGAGGCTCTCCTTTCTCCACTGTACATTCCTGCCTCCTTTATCAAAGATAAGGTGACCATATGTGCGTGGGTTTAACTCTGGGCTTTCTATCCGGTTCCATTGATCTATCTTTCTGTTTTTGTGCCAGTTCCATACTGTCTTGATTACTGTAGCTTTGTAGTATAGTCTGAAGTCAGGGAGCCTGATTCCTCCAGCTCCGTTTTTCGTTCTCAAGATTGCTTTGGCTATTCGGGGTCTTTTGTATTTCCATACAAATTGTGAAATTTTTTGTTCTAGTTCTGTGAAAAATACCATTCGTAGTGTGATAGGGATTGCATTGAATCTGTAGATTGCTTTGGGCATTAGAGTCATTTTCACAATGTTGATTATTCCAATCCAAGAACATGGTATATCTCTCCATGTATTTGTATCATCTTTAATTTCTTTCATCAGTGTCTTATAATTTTCTGCATACAGGCCTTTTGTCTCCGTAGGTAGGTTTATTCCTGGATATTTTATTCTTTTTGTTGCAATGGTAAATGGGAGTGTTTTCTTGATTTCACTTTCAGATTTTTCATCATTAGTGTATAGGAATGCAAGAGATTTTTGTGCATTAATTTTGTATCCTGCCACTTTACCAAATTCATTGATTAGCTCTAGTAGTTTTCTGGTAGCATCTTTAGGATTCTCTATGTATAGTATTATGTCATCTGCAAACAGTGACAGCTTATTTCTTCTTTTCTGATTTGGATTCCTTTTATTTCCTTTTCTTCTCTGATTGCTGTGGCTAAAACTTCCAAAAGTATGTTGAATAAGAGGGGTGAGAGTAGGCAACCTTTTCTTCTTCCTGATCTTAGTGGAAATGCTTTCAGTTTTTCACCATTGAGGATGATTTTGGCTGTGGGTTTGTCATATATGGCCTTTATTATGTTGAGGAAAGTTCCCTCTATGCCTACTTTCTGCAGGGTTTTTATCATAAATGGATGTTGAATTTTGTCAAAAGCTTTCTCTGCATCTATTGAGATGATCATATGGTTTTTCTCCTTTAATTTGTTAATATGGTTTATCACATTGATTGATTTCCGTATATTGAAGAATCCTTGCATTCTTGGAATATACCCCACTTGATCATGGTGTATGATCCTTTTAATGTGCTGTTGGATTCTGTTTGCTAGCATTTTGTTGATGATTTTTGCATCTATGTTCATCAGTGATATTGGCCTGTAGTTTTCTTTCTTTGTAACATCCTTGTCTGGTTTTGGTATCAAGGTGATGGTGGCCTTGTAGAATGAGTTTGGGAGTGTTCCTCCCTCTGCTATATTCTGGAAGAGTTTGAGAAGGATAGGTGTTAGCTCTTCTCTAAATGTTTGATAGAACTCACCTGTGAAGCTATCTGGTGTTGGGCTTTTGTTTGTTGGAAGATTTTTAATCACAGTTTCAGTTTCAATGCTTGTGATTGGTCTGTTCATATTTTCTATTTCTTCCTGATTCAGTCTTGGTAGGTTGTGCATTTCTAAGAATTTGTCCATTTCTTCCAGATTGTCCATTTTATTGGCATAGAGTTGCTTGTAGTAATCTCTCATGATCTTTTGTATTTCTGCAGTGCCAGTTGTTACTTCTCCTTTGTCATTTCTAATTCTATTGATTTGAGTCTTCTCCTTCTTTTTCTTGATGAGTCTGGCTAATGGTTTTTCAATTTTGTTTATCTTCTCAAAGAACCAGCTTTTAGTTTTATTGATCTTTGCTATCGTTTCCTTCATTTGTTTTTCATTTATTTCTGATCTGATTTTTGTGATTTCTTTCCTTCTGCTAACTTTGGGGGTATTTTGTTCTTTCTCTAATTGCTTTAGGTGCAAGGTTAGGTTGTTTATTCGAGATGTTGCCTGTTTCTTAAGGTAGGATTGTATTGCTATAAACTTCCCTCTTAGAATTGCTTTTACTGCATCCCATAGGTTTTGGATTGTCGTGTCTCCACTGTCATTTGTTTCTAGGTATTTTTTGATTCCCTCTTTGATTTCTTCAGTGATCACTTCGTTATTAAGTAGAGTATTGTTTAGCCTCCATGAGTTTGTATGTTTTACAGATCTTTTCCTGTAATTGATATCTAGTCTCATAACGTTGTTGTCGGAAAAGATACTGGATACAATTTCAATTTTCTTAAATTTACCAAGGCTTGATTTGTGACCCAAGATATGATCTATCCTGGAGCATGTTCCATGAGCACTTGAGAAAAATGTGTATTCTGTTGTTTTTGGATGGAATGTCCTATAAATATCAATTAAGTCCATCTTGTTTAATGTATCATTTAAAGCTTGTGTTTCCTTATTTATTTTCATTTTGGATGATCTGTCTATTGGTGAAAGTGGGGTGTTAAAGTCCCCTACTATGAATGTGTTACTGTCGATTTCTCCTTTTTTGGCTGTTAGTATTTGCCTTATGTATTGAGGTGCTCCTATGTTGGGTGCATAAATATTTACAATTGTTATATCTTCTTGGATCGATCCCTTGATCATTATGTAGTGTCCTTCTTTGTCTCTTCTAATAGTCTTTATTTTAAAGTCTATTTTGTCTGATATGAGAATTGCTACTCCAGCTTTCTTTTGGTTACCATTTGCATAGAATATCTTTTTCCATCCCCTTACTTTCAGTCTATATGTGTCTCTAGGTCTGAAGTGGGTCTCTTGTAGACAGCATATATATGGGTCTTGTTTTTGTATCCATTCAGCCAGTCTGTGTCTTTTGGTATGGTAGGAGCATTTAGTCCATTTATATTTAAGGTAATTATCGATATGTGTGTTCCTATTCCCATTTTCTTAATTGTTTTGGGTTCATTATTAGGCTACCTGATGGAGGGGACTAGTGCCTGTGTTCTCGTGGATGAGGCTGGATCTTGTCTTTCTGGCTCGCAGGTCCACCTCTGGTGGTGTTTTGGGTTGTCTGTGGACTTATTATGATTTTAGGCAGCTTCTCTGCTAATGGATGGGGTTGTGTTCCTGTCTTGCTAGTTGTTTGGCATAGGATGTCCAGCACTGTAGCTTGCTGGTCGTTGAGTGAAGTTGGGTGCTGGTGTTGAGATGGAGATCTCTGGGAGATTTTTGCCATTTGATATTATGTGGAGCTGGGCGGTCTCTTGTGGAGCTGGGCGGTCTCTTGTGGACCAGTGTCCTGAAGTTGGCTCTCCCACCTCAGAGGCACAGCACTGACTCCTGGCTGCAGCACCAAGAGCTTTTCATCCACACGGCTCAGAATAAAAGCTAGAAAAAGTACAAAGAAAGAATTAGTAGAAGTAGAAAGAAAGGAGGGAGGGAGCAAGGAAGGAAAGAGGGAAAGAAGGTAAAAACAGAAAGAAAATAAAGTAACATAAAATATAATAAAGTTATTAAAATAAAAATTATTAAGAAAAAAAATGGACAGATAGAACCCTAGGACAAATTGTGGAAGCAAAGCTGTACAGACAAAATCTCACACAGAAGCACACACATACACACTCAGAAAAAGTGGAAAAGAGGAAAAAATCATGAATCTTGCTCTCAAAGTCCACGTCGTCAATTTGGGATGATTCGTTGTCTAAAGGCGGAAAGGAAGGAAAGAAAGAAAGAAAGAAAGAAAGAAAAAGTAAAATAAAGTTATTAAAATTAAAAAAAATTATTAAGAAAAAAAGGACGGGTAGAACCCTAGGACAAATGGTGGAAGCAAAGCTATACAGACAAAATCTTACACAGAAGCATACACATACACACTCACAAAAAGAGGAAAAGGGGAAAAAATCATAAATCTTGCTCTCAACGTCAACCTCCTCAATTTGGGATGATTTGTTGTCTATTCATGTATCCCACAGATGCAGGGTACATCAAGTTGATTGTGGAGCTTTAATCCACTGCTTCTGAGGCTGCTAGAAGAGATTTCCCTTTCTCTGCTTTGTTCTCACAGCTCCCAGGGGCTCAGCTTTTGATTTGGCCCTGCCTCTGCGTGTAGGTCGCCAAAGCGCGTCTGTTTTTCCCTCAGACAGGACGGGGTTAAAGTAGCCGCTGATTCGGGGGCTCTGGCGCACTCAGGCCTGGGGTTGGGAGGGGCACGGAGTGCAGGGCGAGCCTGTGGCGGCAGAGGCCAGCATGACGTTGCACCAGCCTGAGGCGCCATGCATTCTGCCGGGGATGTTGTCCCTGGATCCCGGGACACTGGCAGTGGCGGGCTGCACAGACTTCCCGGAAGGATAGTGGATAGTGACCTGTGCTCTCACACAGGCTTCTTGCTGGGGGTAGCAGCAGCCTTAGTGTCTGATGCCCATCTCTGGGGTCCACGCTTTTGGCCGTGGCTCACGCCCGTCTCTGGAGCACCTTTAAGCAGCGCTCTTAATCCCCTCTCCTCACGCACCAGGAAACAAAGAGGGTAGAAAATGTCTCTTGCCTCTTCGGCAGATCCAGACTTTCCCCTGGACTCCCTCCCGGCTAGCCGTGGTGCACTAACACCCTGCAGGCTGTGTTCAGGCCGACAGCCCCAGTCCTCTCCCTGCACTCCGACCGAAGCCCAAGCTTCAGCTCCCAGCCCCGTCTTCCCTGGCAGGTGAGCAGACAAGCCTCTCGGGCTGGTGAGTGCCAGTCGGCACCGATCCTCTGTGCGGGAATCTCTCCGCTTTGCCCTCCGCACCCCTGTTGTTGTGCTCTCCTCCTCCCCTCCAAATATTTCTCCCTCCACCATCTGCAGTCTCCGCCGGCGAAGGGGCTTCCTAGTGTGTGGAAACCTTTCCTCTTTCACAGTTCCCTTCCACTGGTGCAGGTCCTGTCCCTATCCTTTTGTCTCTGTTTATTCTTTTTTCTTTTGCCCTACCCAGGTACGTGGGGAGTTTCTTGCCTTTTGGGAGGTCCGAGGTCTTCTGCCAGCGTTCAGTAGGTGTTCTGTAGGAGTTGTTCCACGTGTAGATGTATTTCTGGTGTATCTGTGGGGAGGAAGGTGATCTCCGCGTCTTACTCTTCCACCACCTTCCCCTCGTCCTCTCCAGCTCTCTTTCGATTACTGTTTGTCTGGAATATTTTTTCCAGTTTTTCACCTTCAGCCAATATGGGTCTTTGGATCTAAACTATATACTTGGATCATGGGTTTGTTCTGTTTTGTTTTGTTTTTTTGAGGGGGGTTTAATCTATTCTGCCAGTCTTTGCCTTTTAATTGAGTAGTTTAATCCACTTATATTTAATGTAATTACAGATAAGGTAAGATTTCTTCCAGTTCACTGTTTTTTTTCAGTGTCCTTTGTTGTTGTTCTTGTTCCTCATTTCCTCCATTACTTCCTTCTTTTTTGATTAATAGATATTTTCTAGTGTACCATTTTGTTTTTCCTCTCATTTCTTTTACCAAATATTTTTTCATTATTTCCTTAGAGATTGCTGTGAAGATTACAGTTAACATCTTAATTTGTCACAATCTAGTCTTAATTAATAGCAAGTTAGTTTAAATATTATGCAAAAACTTTTCACTATCTCCCTCACTTATATTGTTATTTTAACAAATTATATATGTATACATTGTGTGCCCATCAACACAGATTTATAATTAGTCTTTTATGTAGTTTTTTTTAAAATTATATAGGGAAAATACAGATTCATGACCCAAAATATACATTAATAGTGATTTTTATGTTTACCTATGTAGAGTACCAGTGTTGTTTGTTTCTTTATATGAATTCCAAATTACTGTCTAGTGTCCTTTCATTTCAGCCTGAAGGAATCCCTTTAGCATTTCTTGTCAGGCAGGTCTTCTAGCACTGAACTCTCTCAGTTTTCGTTTATCTGAGAATGTATTGATTTCTCCTTCATTCTTGAAGTGTAGTTTTACCAGACAGAAAAATTATCATTGACAGATTATTTTTCTTTCAGCATTTTTGAGTATGTCTTCCCACTGCCAACCAACCCCTTTGCTTTCTGTTGAAAAATCAGCTACAATTCTTATTGAGGATCCCTTGAGTTGCTTTTCTCTTGCTGCTTTCAGGATTCTCTCCTTTCACTTTCAGTAATTTGATTATATATCTAGTTGTAGATCTCTTTGAGTTTATCCCTCTTGGGGTTGTTGAGTTTCTTGGATGTGTAGATTCATGTATTTCATCTAATTTGAAAGTTTTCAGGCATTATTTCTTCAAATATTTTCTCTGCCTCTTTCTCTCTTCTAAGTGGGATTCCCATTATGCATATCTTGGTACATTTATTGTTTTCCCACATGTTTCTTAAACCCTGTTCATTTTTCTTTATTCTTTATTTATCTCTGCTCCTCAGTTCATTGATTCTTTCTTCTGCTTGCTCAAATCTTGTACTGAACCCTTGTAGTGAATTTTTTATTTTAGTTATACTTTTCAACTTTAGAATTCCTATTTGGTTTCTTTTTATGATTTCTACCTCTTTATTGATATTCCCTATTAATGATACATCATTATCATGCTTTCTTTAGTGCTTTTCCATGGTTGCTTTTAGCTTTTTGAATATATTTCAGTTAGTTAATTTAAAAGCTTTTTCTAGTCAGCCCAGTGTCAGGACTTTCTCAAGAACAGTTTCTATTTCTTCTTTTTTTTTTTTTTTTTCCTATACATGGGTCATACTTTCTTGTTTCTTTGCATACCATATAATTTTTTTGTTGAAAACTGGGCCCTTTGAACATTTCTAGTAGCAACTCTGGAAATCAAATTCTCTCCCGTCCCCAGGGTATGTTATTACTGCTTGTTATAATTGTTGTTGTTTGTTTGTTGATTAACTTTTCTGAACTGCTTTTTTTTTTTAACATTTTTCTTGGAGTATAATTGCTTTACAATGGTGTGTCATTTTCTGCTTTATAACAAAGTGAATCAATTATACATATACATATGTCCCCATATCTCTTCCCTCTTGCATCTCCCTCCCTCCCAACCTTCCTATCCCACCCCTCTAGGTGGTCACAAAGGACCGAGCTGATCTCCCTGTGCTGTGCATCTGCTTCCCACTAGCTATCTGTTTTACATTTGCTAGTGTATATATGTCCATGCCACTCTCTCACTTTGTCCTAGCTTACCCTTCCCTCTCCCCGTATCCTCAAGTCCATTCTCTAGGAGGTCTGCATCTTTATTCCTGTCTTGCCCCTAGGTTCTTCTGACCATTTTCTTTTTTTTTCTATTCCATATATATGTGTTAGCATACGGTATTGGTTTTTCTCTTTCTGACTTACTTCACTCTGTATGAAAGTCTCTAGGTCCATCCACCTCACTACAAATATCTGAACTACTTTTGTCAAGTCTGTTCTTCTTTGTTGTGTGTGGCCACTGAAGTCTCTGTTCCATTAGCTTCGTAGTCAGCTAGTGATTTGACATAATTTCCTTAAATGCCTGGAAAATATAAATATACAGAAAAGGAAAATCTCCCATTCTTTGCAGATGAGCTCTTTTTGTATATTGGAGCATGCCTTCAATGCTCAGCCAGGCAGTTTACTACTCTGCCTAATCTTCACTTCCTACTTGTGCAAAATCTTTAGTTCAGCAAGAGGTGAAACATTAGGTGAAGTCTTCTAAGGATGTGCATTGTCTTGGGCATAATCATGACCTCCTGGAACTCAGGAATATCTGGGAGCTTTTCAAAGCTCTTATGCCTGAAAGCATCTCATTACACGGCCTTTCCTCCCAGGTTTTTAAGTTAATCTGTTATTCATTCCACCTGTTATCCACTGCCCAGACAGCAGTGGCTAATATGTTTGACTTCAAATATTTGGATAACCTCCCCTCCAGTTAGTTGCCTGAGCCATGGGAGTGTTCCAAGATAGGGAAAATAAAGGAAAGCCCTTTGAGAGTATCCTTCAGTGAGGTACCAGACATGTTGAAACAACCACAACCCTTGAGAATAAGGTTTGTTTCCCTTCAGTATTCAGAACCTTTACCAGACATGTAGGCTGTGTCTTCAAGGCCATCACTGAGCTATATAGTAGGGGATCAATTGGGGGGTTTTGTGGGGGGTTTTGATTAAGCATTCACCTGGCTGCTGTAAACTTGATTAGTTTCTAGATTTCTGATAAAGTTGATTCTGACAGATTTTGTTAGTTTATTCACTTCTTTAGTAGAGGTGTGGACTACTGACATTACCTACTCTACCTTTCTACTGATGTCACTCAGAAAGGATTCCTTTTAAGACACAAAAACCACTTAACTATAAAGGAAAATATTGATAGAGCTAACTAAATTTAAATTAAAATATTCTGTTCATCACAATACATGATAAAGAAGGCAAGCTACATAGTAGGAATAGATATTTACACCATATAAAACTGATAAAGGACTTGTTATCCAGAATAGATACAGAAATGTAACAATTCAATAAAAAATGAATGACTTAATAAGGGAAAAATAGGGCAAATTGAATAGGGACTTTACAGAAGAGAACATCTAAATAGCTGATAAACATGAAAAGGTATTTACTCTCATTAACAATGATGGGAAAAGAAATTAAAACCACATTAAGGGGACTTCCCTGGCAGTCCAGTGGTTAAGACTTCACCTTCCAATGCAGGAGATGTGGGTTTGATCCCTGGTCAGGGAGCTAAGATCCCACGTGCCTCGCATCCAAAATATCAAAACATAAAACAGAAGCAATCTTGTAACAAATTCAATAAAGACTTTTAAAAAACACACACATTAAGACATTTTTAGTAACCCATTTGAAGAAGAATTAATAATACTGACAATACTAGGTAGAGCTAAGTAGTGGAGTAAGAGGAATTGTCACCATTTTCTTTTGATAGACATATAAATTGACTTAACCAATTTGGGAATTTGTAAAAGAAAGTATTCACACCCTACAACCAGCAATTCTGTTTCTGAGTATATATATCCTAGAATTAATGCATGTGGGAATTATGGTACATGAACAAGAATTGTTCATAATATCTCCAAAAAGGAAACATTACAAACACTGTACAACAGAGTTATCCATATTCACTGCATCCTTTTCCTCCAACTTTTTTCTTTACCACCTCTATTGAGGTATCTATCTTCATCAAATAATCTCTTTCTTTTAGGTTACTAATGACCACCTCTATCTTGTTCTTTAATGTCTGTTTCTTTCTCCTTTTTCTGTTTTGCTGTATTCTTTCCATAAGGTCTTTGTCTTTCAGATCTCATCTATTTCTGTAGCTTCCACAATCTTATCTCTGCAAATAATTTCTAAGTCTCTGTCTGTAGCATAACTTTCTTTTTTGAGATGGGTGAAGTTTTATTTCCACACTATATTACATAATGAAATTGGAAATTTATGGTTGCCAGGATTAACTGGATTCTCAATGATGGTTGATATTTCCTTTGCCAATGCCTTAGTTATCCTCCATGCTTCAGTCATCAATGCATTTTTCCAGATTTTTATGACGCTCCTAGAGTTATCTTTCCCACTTTTACTTCCCATTTTTCTCATTAGATAGATCTTCATTCCAAGCACCAAAGAAAAGAATATTAGTGAATGTCTCTCTTTTTTTTCCACCAGTTACCCTGGTTTGTCATCCCCACTTGCTTCCTCAACTCGTTTCTATTCTTTTTACTTTACTTGTATCTTCTTTAATTGCTAGATCTAATGGCATCTTTTCAACTCTCACCTTACTCCTGTTCTCCCCAATAGTTGATATTTTGTAACATCTTTTGTAACATCTTTCTTCTCTTTTCTCTTCCCTTATGTTCACTCTGTCTTAATTTTCCTCTTTTGTCTCTGTTTCTTAAAGATAGGAAGACCAAATAATTTATCTTCCAAACTGAAACACTTCTGAAAGTGAGAAGATGTGTTATTTAATAAAGTCAGGATAATAGATATAAACCCAGATTATTCAAGGAAAACAAGATTGTATCATCATACCATTTACAGGGCTTTTTTTCCCCCTAATTCCTTTTCTTCTGTTAACCCCTTATGGATATCACCTAGAATTTTGAACCGTCATCTTTTGTTCTTTTACATGCCCTCCTTGGGTGACCTGAAATATTTGCATGACTGAAACTACCACCTTCAGTGATAATTCCCAAAGTATATATCCAATCCCTAACTTTTTCCTGAGCTCCAGTCTCATATTTCCAATAGTTAATTCTGTATTTCCAGGCTAGTAACCCAAAAGTATGTACCTCACAATTTAAAGTTACCTTCTTCCTCAAATATCCTACTCTTTTGTTTATTGGGGGGATGAAGATATTGTGTGTGTGTGTGTGTGTGTGTGTGTAAGTCTGGAAATATACATCATACATGTATACTACTTTGTGCAGATGCTTCATTAGGTACTGGATGTACAGTAGTAGCAAAAACACAGTTCCATCATCATGACAATGCATTCTGGTGTGGGAGATAGACATTGATCAAACTAGCATACATATAAATGTAGTATAAGTATGGGTAATTTCTGTGAAAGAGAGAAACGTGGTATTATGTGAAATATAATAGGGGCATTTGACCTTTTTCTTTCCAATACATGGCCTTTTATATTAGACATACGTGACAACATATAGCTCTTGTAAATTAGACTGCTTCCATTTCTTTAAAATATTTATTGCAATTCACTATTCAAATATAATAGCAAATGGAGCTATTTTTCTTCTCAGAATTCCCATTGCTTTTCATCCTAGTTATGGGGTTATTGTTCATAAATCACATAAATTGTTAAGCCCTGAAATGGTGGCAGTACCTTTGGTATTGAGGATGTAGGTATGGAAACTAAATAAAAGAGCATTTATGAAAATAATATGTCCTTTGTGAGAAAGAGATGGTGTGTTAGATAGAGAGCACCTTTCTAGTCACAAAATCTGGCTGCTGTTTTCTTCTTTTCACATAGTAAGTAATATTTGTTGATTGAATGATAATTGCTTGAAAGTAGTCAAGTTGTCATTTTGAGATTAGAAGACCTACACTTACTAGTACTAGCCCAGAACATGAACTAAATTATGCATAGCCCCAAATAATAAATTTTATAATCAACGTAAATATTAATATGTTTTTTAATAATCCACATTATTTGTCCTTACATTTATATGTTTTTACAGTAGTAATATTCAGTTACATCAGTCTTTACCCTATTGATAGGTATAACAACTAGCAATCGCCAACATTTATTAAGTATTAACTACTTGTAAGTGTTACATAATTTATATACATTATCTTATTTAACCCTCAGCAATAATCTGGTGAGGTAAATGCTATCATTATCTACATTTTTTAGGTAAAGGAAATGGCAAGTTAAAAAAATATATCCATCAGTATCCCAGCAAAGTCACAGCATACTTAAATGGATAATTGAAAAGAGTTTAATAAAGGACTATGATATTTACAAAAGCTTGGGCAGATTTTAGGGAAAGCAACAAAACATGATGCAGCACCCTGGGACTAGTAATAGTGGGGATCATTAATACTCCTAGTCCTAATGGGGCAAGGGAGGGAGCTGCTATTGGAATCCAGAAAAGAGCTGAAGGCAAGGGTCATCTGATAGGGGCTGTGATCTTAGCCAACCTACGGTGACCTGGTAGAGAAGGAGCCAGGGGAATAAATGTCAGACCTTACTCTCCTACAACTCTTCAGTTTCCTGACAGTGGCTCCTATTAGCTGAGCCCAGCTAGAAACCAGAGAGCACAAAATAGCTTATTGATTCTATCTATACAGGTTAGCTTCAAGCAGAGAGAGTGAAGAAGGGTGGAGAATGAATCTGAAAGGGAAATGGAAAATATCTAGGAATTAAATAACTATTAAGTGGCAGAGCCAGTATATGAATGCCAAACACTTTACTTCTCACTACAATTCTGTACTGCCTCATAAAAAAAGCTTTGATGAAATATTATTTGGCCAAGGAAAATATTTTAAATCTGAAGGTTTCTACCCTATCCCAAATTGTTGGATGCATTCATACGTAACAGTGAGTGAGACCAAATATCTGAGAGCTCAGCAGCAAAGAATGCCCCCCTCAAAAAATGTTTGATGTGGGTATTGATTTTACATGTTGTTGGTATTTTCAGCATATTAAACCATACTTGTTCCTCTTGTCCAGATTCCAGACTCCATCATTTCTCGTGGCGTTCAGGTGCTCCCACGAGACACAGCCTCCCTCAGCACTACTCCTTCAGAATCTCCTCGTGCTCAGGCTACATCTCGCCTATCTACAGCTTCCTGCCCAACACCAAAAGTAAGTACAGTTCCTTGGCACCTTACACCTGCTCTGCTATGTGAATCTGGGAAAACTAACCAACCAATATTTCCCTCTGCTTGTCAAGATTGGATTGCATGCAAGATAACACGATGAAAAATTAATGGGCTATAACATAGTTACCACCTAATGTTTCACAGATTGTCGTATTAGGCCAACAGTAGAGCAACAGAAATTTCATTCAAAATGCCTACCACCTCACAGCGATAGGTATTACTTTGTGTAGCTCCTGTTTCTTTGTTGTAGACTTATTACTTTTTAGCATACTTATTAGTATAGAAGTGAAGTTATTTATGCAGGGGATGAATGTGTTTCTGGCCAATAAACAGTAAGATTAACAAAATAAAATAATATCACCAAAGGGATTTTTTTAACTTGTCCAGGCAGGGGTAGCTCCCTGCTCTAGTATCATTCCAAATTTTTTCAAACATATTCAACTTGGAATGTTGCTGCCTAATATTTGGAAACAAATCTAAATTGATTAGAAAGAAAGTTTTAATGCCAACCGTTGGGGGAGGGAGGAGGTGTCTTAGTATTTATTTTTTATAATTTTTCCCAAGTACTGAATCATGTAAGGGGGTGGGGGGAGGATTAGACATTTATTTGCTACCTGACATCTTCATTGTTGTGAAAAATTGAGTAGCAAACCTAATTATGACTGTGATGCTTTTTCCTGGAATATCTCTTTCCAGGCAAAGTTAGTCATTTGTGCTTTCAAGTTTTCTATGGGATAGATCCACTATTGGCATCAAAAGCTTAACAGTAACATTCCTTCTTATTTAATAGGATATGACGTTAGATATCAGGCTATACAGTAAATTTATTTCAGGGCTCTCTAGGTAATTTTTCAAACTGTGGCTTTTTCACTGTCATCAGATTTAAGGACTTATATAGCTATCTTCCTCAATTCCAGCTTTTCTATGAGTTTTATGAATATTATCATTGAATTTAACTAGAAGTAATCTCAAGCAATTCTTGATATGTGTAGTGCAGTTGTTTTTACATTCCATGGTACAACCTTTTCAGCAAAGTCTTCAGAGTGTTAACTGTTGTATATCATTGTTTTTAGACTTGTGTCAAAAATAGCTGATATTAATTTTATAGTTTAAAAAAATTGACGTCCTAAATCTTCAATAAAGAAAAACTATAAAAACATTCTAGATATAAAATGTATGTTATACATTTATACATGGGGTGCCAGTCAGCTACATCTTCAACTGAATGAAAACATGGAGTTCTCAAGACATAATTTGGGTAGAAGAATCTCATCCATATCTTATAAATTTTTAAAACAAAATAATTTATTTGACTTCATTAAATTCTAACAGTATAAGTTGTACTCATTTATAAAGTCTGGGAATAATTAAAGCTAGATGTTAAGTCCAGTATAAAATTTACTCATTCACCAAATATTAAGACCTTAATGATGGGAATACAGAATTATCTAAGACACAGTATTTTTTTCTTAGTGATATACTGTGTACATAAATATTTTAAACTAAGTTTAATTATACATAGTAGTTCTTGAGCCTTTTTAAAACTCTGCAATTACATCTTAATTGCAAAGAGAATATTAAATACAGTTTTAAAAATCACTCCAAATTTCTACATTAAGTTAATTTGCTTATTGCAAAATTTTAGGGGAGGAAGTGGCTTGTCTTGATATTTTTTCCATAGTTAACACTTAGCTGTTCACATTGACAGTAAATTCAAATAAAACAATATTTGAATATCTTTTTTTTCAGGAATTTTTTTCTGTATTTTTGTCTAGGAATAAGATTCTGTTTCTTTTAAATAATTTTTACCAACACCAGAATGTAATCTCAAAGATAAAATTATTGCTTTGTTGTAATTTTAAAATTAAACTTTTACAGTTAAATCAGAATAGTAATATAATAGAAAAATTAGTTTGTATATTTTAAAAAGAAGTGAAGATAATCAAATTAATCCTCCTATTAAAAGTCTCAAATTATAAGACTGCTTAATTGAATGTAAACTAGATGCTTTTATATGTACTTTTATATCAGTGACATATAATCTCTGCCCTCATGGAGTTTACAGTTTAGTCAATGGTATATTGAAGTAAATAGGTATTTTTAAAATAAATTTATTTAAAATAACTGTTTAAATTATAATAAATATACTTTTACAGTAACTTAATAATGATACATTGAAATTCACACTAAGGAGAAGTAAAAAAGTGTAGTGATAGAAAATAAAAGGAGGGAAACCTCACTTAGATGAGATGATCAGAGAAGCCCGCTCTAAGGAGTAACATTTCACCAGGGACATGAAAGATGAATAAAATAAAACAAAAGCTTTTTTGCCAGGTGGAGGTTTTGAGAATTATATTCAGCAGAAATGACCACCTTACAGGTAGTATTCACCAATCAAGAACTCTCAGACTAAAACTTCATTAGTACATAAATAACCTAATTCAGTGACTTCAAAATTCAACTTCAGGTATCAATTCTTTTTTATTTTAAATAATGACTTTTTTTTTTTTGCCTTTGCCTGCTGAGTCAAATTTCAAGGATGTAGGTTTTAGGACATTAATCTGTTCTAGATGAATTCTTTATTTTAATTTTATAGCATAAAAATTTAGGGCAGAGAAGAAATCAAAAAGAAAGTCAGGTTTCTAATTTGAGATATGGGTAAATGATGTTATTAACTATACTAAGGAATAAAAGAGAAAAAGCAAAGGAGAGTGGTTAATACATTTTGGTTTTGAATGTTTTCAATCTAATATATGTATGAGACATCCCAGGAATGATATCTTAGCACAAGATTAGAACACAAGTTGAGTTTGACATTGTTATTGTTACTGCATGTTAGATGGGATATTTATAATTTAGTACATATTACTGTTTGCCAAACCCCATAGAAATACCCCTTCCATGTTTCAGATTAGGCATGCAGTCTGTCATGTGTAGAAATATATGTGCGAATATGTTTTCTTTACATCGGAAATACAATACAGTCTTAAAAGATGAGCACTAGAAAGAGCACTTGACTTGATAATAGACGACCTGGATTCAAATGCTGACTTCTCTACTTAATTACTACACTGCAATAAGCAACTTGCTCAACTTCTCTGAGCTTTTTGTCTGTGATGAAGCTGGTAATCCTTGCCTCCCCAACAGGGTTATTAATCTATTAAATAAGTCTTTGCCTGGTTCTGGGAAAGCAGTGGTGAGCAAATAACATTGTTCTTGGCTTTACAAACAGATAAAACAGGCAACTATAAATTATAATAAAGTATAATAAGTGCTATGATTTATCAGCAGGAGTACAGAATACTCTGGGAATAACCATCAGAAGCACTTACCCTAGTCTTTGTGAAAACACAGAAGAGTTAAATAACCAAATTATGATTAAAAACTAACAGTTCCAACCTTTCCCTCTGTAGCTTTTTATCATGGGGGAGGATTTAAGATGAAAACTTTCTGTCCATTTGTATGTATGCATCTATTCCTGTGAGGTCAACAATGTAATATTAAACATTATTTTAAATTCACGTTTTTTAATGCTCACTGCAATATAATTGTTCTTTGATTGTGCTTTGATCCTTTAAGATTCTCCAGCTATAGTGAGAACACGATCTGTAAAACATACAAAGTTTGGATTTCCTTTTCAGTACACTCATCACAATCTAACAAGGACAACAAGGTGTTATCTTTTCTAAACAGTTCTTCATAGAATGACATTGTCTCCAGCAAAAATTTATTTGCTGAAATGACATATTTTTCTGTATATGGAGAAAGTCGTTTCTCTTTCATATCAGATATTTTCTTTTAATGAAATCTGACTGAAATGACAATTGATTTTCACTTCTCTTGCTTGAGAACACAGTGAAGTATATTTTAAAAACAAACTTGGGATTTTAGTCTTTCATTGCCCTAAGTAAATTAGTGCCTAAGTCAAAAAAGTCAAATAGTATGTAGATTCTATGAATGGGCAATATCTAGAGGACTCAAGTTCTAAAATGGTGATAGTCTCCCAAAAATGGTTTGCTAAAAGAATAATTCTGTAACAAACTGCGTTTTAAAGTGAGCATGGTCCACAACTTAAATGAGTTCTGATTTTCAATTATGAAAGGCAGCAGCACCTCTATTAGAATCAAGAGGCTTGTTGTAGAGCATAATAACCAGAACAAAAAAGAAAAAAATTCCAAACTTCCAATCAATTCACCATTCCCTATAGATGTTATTAAAATAGAGAATTTTTTACAAAGACCAATTCAATTTTCCTTTTATTCCCTAAGCATCTGAAGTTTGACTAAAATAAATAAATGAATAAATGTAATCTCTTGTCACATATTCCCTTGTACCTCAAAGGTTAGAATAGAATTTTGTGCCCAGACTAACCAGCAAGTTCTTTTTTTTTCCCCTTAAGAAGAAAATATAAATTCTCCCTAATTAAACTGAAGTTTATAAAATAATTTAAATGTATATATTGAAATATCTTTAGGTAGTATGTGTTCGTTTAATAATTAGTAATAATGTCTAATCTTATATTCAAACAAAATGCAGAATTATGACTTCTCTCTAGGCTTCTGTTATTGTCCTTTGAGCAAAAGAATTTATATTACTCTGGTTAAAGAATATTTTCTTAACCCAAAGTTTTTAATGTGTATGTTTGAAAGGCAGTGTGATTTCCTTTACATATAAAATGGCGTTATTTGATCCAGTAATATTTGATCCAGGGTAATATTTTCTCTGAGATTTTTTTCCTAGGATGTTAGTTTTTACAAACTATTCCATATTATCACCACTTTCCTTTGTGAACATCAGAGTGATTGTGTACTATGGCTAGTTCATTGGTTCCCAGGTCTCTGGAGAATGTCATGAAATTTCTAAAATTCTAGCCTAGACCAAGGCAATAACTGAGGACTACAAATGCTTTTCCACTATTTTTGAGAGCCTAAATAAAATCAGTAAGACTACACTAAACATCAGGTTTCTTTGCTTTTGTCTGAAGTCATGTCAACAATGGTATATCAACAACTGTTCAGCAGTTAATGACATTGTAGAAATGTATGGGTTCTACATGTGGAGTCAACAAACACCAAAAAGGTTGGGAAAAACTGAATTAATAACATTAATTAATTTAATAAAATACATCCTCTGGACATAAAAATATATGTTTTTTTGTGTTCAAAGTTAACTGTCCCATGGGGGCGTTGGTTATTGAGCAATAATATTCTCAACGTTATTGGTCAGATCCAGCAGCTCTCAAACTTAATGGTCTCGGGACCCCTTTACAAACTTAAAAATTATTAAGGACCTCAAATAGTTTGTTTATGTGAATTATAGTTGGTGATGTTTACTGCACTGAAAATTAAAACTTAGAAATTTTTTAAATGTTTATTTATTTGCTTCAAAATGAGAATAATAAGGCCTTTCTATGTTAATATAAATAATACTGCTATGGGAAAAATAATATTTTCCAAAAATTTTAAAATCTACTAAAAAGGATGGCACTGTTTTACTTTTTCTTCACATTCATTTTGATGTCTGGTTTAATGGAAGGCAGGTAGATTCTCACATCTGCTTCTGTACTCAATCTGTTGTGATATGTTATTTTGGTTGAAGCATATGAAGAAACAAATCCAACCTCACAGATCCGTAGTTAGAAAAGAAAGGACTATCTTAATAACATTTTCTTATAATTGTGGATATTCTTTGACACTACATCAAAATTTTTCAATTAGTAGTCTATTAAAAGTTAGTTGAAGCGTAGGGCTTCCCTGGTGGCACAGTGGTTGAGAGTCCACCTGCCGATGCAGGGGACGCGGGTTCGTGCCCCAGTCCGGGAAGATCCCACATGCCGCGGAGCGGCTGGGCCCGTGAATCATGGCCGCTGAGCCTGCACGTCCGGAGCCTGTGCTCTGCAATGGGAGAGGCCACAACAGTGAGAGGCCCGCGTACCAAAAAAAAAAAAAAAAAGTTAGTTGAAGCGTAGAATCTAAAACCCTGTCAAGGACAATTTCATACTCCTATGTATTAAAATCTGTTGGACACACTACTGTATATAAAATAAACAAGGATCTACTCTATAGCACAGGGAACTGTTCAATACCTTATAATAATCTATAATGGAAAAGAATCTGAGAAAGAATATATATATATATATATATATATATATATATATATATATATATATATATCACTGAATCACTTTGCTATGCACCTGAAACTAATACAACATTGTAAATCAACTATACTTCAATAAAAAGTTGTTTGTTCTGGGGAAAAAAAATCCATTGGTCTGTCCTGAACGTTTATTGGATCTTATAAACAGGTATGATTTTGTAACATATTTTTTGATCACATGGAAAATATAAGTTCTTCCAAGTGTTGACTATATCCAAAATCATTTTAATTAATATAACCACCAAGCTCATTAAAAATGCCTTGGAAGCATTGGAAGCTCTCAAGCTCATGGTGATATACATTTTCCACAGTTCTAATTTTTGCTTAAAACGTAGAGTTTCTTCTTTGGCAAAAAAAAAAAACAAAAAAAAAACCCAACAAATCCTGTCTGTTTTCCATGAATTGACAGTCTCATTTCATTCATTTTCAAGAAAATGCCTACCAGACATCTAAGTCTGAATAGTCATAGTTTGTCAGACATTGTTTCAAGTAAAAATTGTTCTGTGCAAAACCTGGCTAGTTCAGCTTGCAACTCAAACTATTGCCTAAGTACTTTAACCTGAGACAACTGTCATTCTTTCTTATGCAGCAGAAGTATTTTATTTCATACTTTCCATTTTATCACACTCAAGGGACAAGCTTTAATTAAATTGAGTTACTATTTACTGTTTCATTGAGGAAAGTGTTAAACTGTTAGTACATAGTGGTGAATAATACAATAACTATTCACACTATTTGGATCCACTGCCTTAATTTTTTACTATAGTACCAACCCACCATTGCTTTTGTACTATCGGTGCAAATGTCAACATAGTGTAAGAGACAAATAATGTCTTAGTATTATTATTAAAATAATTTGCCCTTGTGGACCCCTGAAAGGATCTCAGGGACCCTCACAGGTCTGTGGACCACACTTAAAGAACTGTTAGTATAATCAAATGAGCAGAGTGGTTTATGTTTCTTGGAGACATCCTGGGTCAAAATTACGTGTGTTCTCTTTTTCATTTAGACCATGTTACAGTGGTATTCTCGTTTCAGAGATCTTATTCTTTAGGAAAATGACCACTGGTACCATGCTTAATATAAATGATTCACCCTAGATTCATTCTAGGACAGGGAACAGAGTTTCTCCTCCCTGATTCAAAATAATAGAAGACTTCACAAAGTCTTGAAGATACAACCAGAAAATGTAATTCCCAGCTAACTTTACTCATTTCCAACGTGATACTACTTCTATGTTTGTATAGTAACTGATGTTTCCCTAGGGTCTCCTTTCTACTCATAGGTGCACAGAGAGCCCTCTTTTAAGTCATAACCTAGTTGATGGAAGATAATTTTATTAGGGATATCTTTGGGGATGACTTCCTTTTTTATAACTAGTTTGGAACATTTAAATTTGGTGAGATTTTAAATAAAAATACAGTTTTCAGCTAATCTAAAAAAATCAGATTGACAGGGCTTCCCTGGTGGCGCGGTGGTTGAGAGTCCTCCTGCCGATGCAGGGGACACGGGTTCGTGCCCCGGTCCAGGAAGATCCCACATGCCGCGGAGTGGCTGGGCCCGTGAGCCATGGCCGCTGAGCCTGCGCGTCCGGAGCCTGTGCTCCGCAGCGGGAGAGGCCACAACAGTGAGAGGCCCACGTACCTCAAAAAAAAAAAAAAATCAGATTGACATTACTGGGCCAGCACGACATATATCAGTACTCAGCTGACATTCTTTATACCCTCCAGCCGACTTTACTTATTTGCATTAAATGCCTGGCTCCTATACACTTTTGAGTAACTGATTTCCACTCTCATTCATTATTGTCTAGTTTCTCCTCATTTATAACAGCATATTTATTTTGCTATTTATTCTAGTTTGATAGCAAACAGATTTTTGAGACTTCAAAAAAAAGGATTGTTTTCATATCATTTCTATCAGGAGAGACACTATCCAGTATGGTAAATTAGTTGTTGACACTTTGAAGAAAATTAAAATCAAATAGTAATAATATACTTTAGCTATGAATTTTGAGTTTACAAATTATTTTAAATGGTTGTTCTTTGACATTCTGCTAAATATACAGGACTTTACATTGATTTCTGTTTTTCATTCATCTGATTAAGTGTCCCCTCTACCTTTATGTACAATGAAAATTGAAAATGGAATTCGCCCCATCCTTTTCTTATTATTTAATGCTCACAGAATTATATTTATCATTGAAACTAAGAATAACTTAACTGTGAAGTGTACAGTCACCACTTTGGAATCTGAGTTACAAATGAAATTTGATTAGCTAGCCTGAGAAGATATAGCTAACCAGAAATTATTAGCTATAGAGTTAACAGTTTTATAGATTAGACAGTCTATAAGTGGCATGGTCTTTTTTTTTTTGATTTAAAAACAGTAATATACATGCTCATTTTAGAAAATTAATATAAGCAAAAAAAAAAAAGAGTTCCTGTAAGACTGCCTTTAATAAATAACAACTGTTAAAACTTTGCTTATATCATTCTGGTTTTTTTTCCTATGCATTCAAATATTTTATATAAATGAATCATGATAGCAAGGCAGTGATTAAGAGCTCTGGTTCCAGAGTCTCCAGGCTTGGCAATGAATCTCAGCTTTATCACTTACTAAATGTGTGGCTTTCAGAACGTTACTTCACTTCTATAACCTTAATCATCTATAAAATGAAAAATAATAATACTATTTGCCTCATAGGGTTGTTGTAAAGTTTAAATTTTAAAATGCATATACATCACTTACCACAGTGTTTGAAATATAAGAAACGATCACTAAATGTTAGCTATTGTTATGAAACTATATTTTAACCTATCTCATTCATTTAGTAACATTCTTTCTATGTCATGTACATCTTTATTTACATGTTTTTAAATTATCTTCTTCAACATTAATATCAATTATTGTTCAGTATTCAAATTTGTGGGTATAGCATAGTTTTTTTCACCAGTCCCTATTTTGCATATTTTAGTTGTTACCTATTTCCTAGTTTTAAATATAATTCTGTGATAGTCTTCTGGAAGTGAAGTGTTTTAGAATCTTCTCTTAATTAAACTTAGCAACTTGTATTAATTCTACCTTTGTTGAAAGTATATGCCAAACTTTTAGGCCCATGGTTCCCATAATTCATATGGATATCAGGAAGAGATCATTTTTGCATCTTCATGAATTCAATTTAATGATATTCTGGAAGGAACAGTCTTTAGCATTTGCCTTTGACAGATTTACTGACAGATATTTAAAAAAATTATGGATCCAAAGTTGTTTGAAAAGTCAACAGTATTGAGTATATAAAAGTATTGCACTATCAGGCACCAAATATTGAGTATCAGCCCTAGTCTTCCACTTTATACCTTTGTTAGAACTAGTAAACCTCAGTTTCTATATCTGTAACATCATGATACTAAATTAGGTAGCCTCTAAAGTCCCTTCTAGACCTATAATTCTGTTCCTTTGCAATAAGTCTCTACACTGACTGAATAAATATTATCATTCTCTTTAGCCCTTCTCTCTGATATTATGTTAATATCCAATTAATGTAAAATAATTTACATTTATTTCAGCTTTTGCATTTCATGCTACTACATAAAGTTAAAGATTATGAAGTGAAAACGTTCTGACTTCATTTAAGATCTTTCTCATTTAGGTCAAGCTTTGTCTCTGTTAAGTGGAATATTGATTTCTCTTGGTATTCACTAGCATTTTGTTTAAGTTATAGGATGACAGGGAAGTGAGAACTGTAGAAATACAAGGAATAGTGAAATTAAGAATACTAGCTTTCGGTTAATTTAATATCTTTGATTCCTATAAACTTCTTTTTAAAGATTTGGGGTATGTTTTGTGTAAAAGCAGCTCAACAAAAGTAATCTGTGCCATCATTATTTCACCAGCAGAATTGATTAGATATAGCCATTATTCAAATCTATATAATTAACGGGCCATGTCTCATTCATGACTTTAATAGACAACATATACCAAACTAAATTATTTTCTAGATCTTTATATTTTTAAATGATACATATTCTAAAATTGGCCATGTATTTTCTTGCCCAAAACTTCAGGATTATCTGCTCTCCCTTTTCATCCTACTTTCATTAAAGACAAAACACACATTAATTCAGAAATTCATTCAATGAATATTTTTAGTGCATATTATGTCAAGTACTTTTGGGAATAGGTTTTGGGTCAAGTAGGTTTTGGGAATATAGCAATGCAAAGACTTACTAACCATGACCTCAAGGATCTTATAGCGGAGCAGATGTGAAAAAGAAAAAAAAAAAATTACAACAAATCTATCAAAGCTTTGATAGCCTAAAAGAGCTCTTCTAATCTTATAGGGGAAAAAAATGTACCCTCACAGAAATCTGTTAAAAATTTTGTAGTCAAATTGGTAACTTTTTAAATTATAATCATCCATGCTATAATGAGCAGTGACATGAATATTCCTAGTCACACTAGTAGGAATATAAATTTGTATAACCTTGCAAGCAAACTATATATATAAAACATTTTTTGTGTTTTAACCAATCATATTATTTGCAGAAATTTTTCAATGGAAGTTATCAAAGAGGACATGAAAGACTTATGTACAAGATTATTTATCACAGCATTATTCATATTCATGAAAAATTAGAACCAACCTTAATGTCTATGGTTGAATAACTTATATAATAATATGTATATATATGAGTTATTTATATAACCTAAAAAATCATATCTTTAAGAATATTTAATGACAAAGGAAAATGCTCAAAATAAAATATGTAGTTTAAAAAAGTAGTAAACAAAATTGCATAGGGATTAAATTACAGGTTATTTTATAATCTATATTATTTTTTAAACCAGAGAAGTGTAAGTTTTTTTTGGTTTGTTTTGTTATGTAGACAGGTTCTGGTAATGACGAGGATGGATGTCTTTTGCCTGCTTTTCAGATTTATGGCAAATCTTCATAAAGCTAACTATTTGTTTGTGTTTGTAACTCTGTTTATACCAGAGCATTTTTATATGCAGGCTAAGCCATTCTAAATCTTGCTGGATAGAAAATTGTATTTCAATGGAAGTTTGAAAATAAACTTTTTTCTATCTCCTACACAAATAATAAATAATTCTGAAAAACATACTAATTAAAACTTATCTATTTCAAAATGCCTAATAAATTTTTTATACCATACCTGTGATGGGCTTCATTATTTCTTTTTAGACAGATACGAAACTTGGGGAAAAAGAGCATGGATTGAATTATTCTCTGGCTAGTGGGCAGGAAATAACTTGCTTAAAAGTCTAATTTTGTATAGACTGTATTATTTTGGAATCAAAGCTATTATAGAAACTTAGGGATCAAAATTATAAATGTACAATAAAATATAAATAAATATTTGAAATGTTAATAAACCATTAGAAATCAGAGCCTTTAAAATAAAGGATCTCCTAAGTATAAAAATTTTTCATAAGTGGGTGGGGCAGTTGGTAGAGCTGTGACTTGCTACCAAGATTCTAATTTTTGACTTAATTCTTCATTATTCTTTGCAATATTTCCTTGAACTTCTCTATTCTTTTATTGGTTTGCCTTTCTCCAGAAATGCATTAGAGTGTTTATTTTTTCCTGACACACTTATAGAATTATTGCTTCTCTTACTTTCATTTCTTTCTTTCCTCTTTTTTACTTTGCCTTAATAAATCACAAATGAAACAGAATTGTTTTACAATGAAGCACCAGTTTTACTGAAAGGGCTGAAATATAGTGAATTGAAATATTAACCGGATCCCCACAAGAATTTCTTTATTTACAAGAGTTTGTTTAAATTTTGAGTTCTCAAGTAAAACTTTTTTAAAAACCTCCTTCTCCAGTCACAACTACCAGAAGCAATCTATAGCTGTACCAATATGTACTGAGTGATATTGGTTGGAAGAGAAACAATTTCTAAAAAAAAAAGTTTTCTTTCCTGTCACTGATACCCATACTTTAAAAAAGAAACTGGCATAATAAAATAGGATTAAAAATGTCTGTCTCTCAGGGTAGTTCTGAATGTAAGTTAGATAATTCTAAAAATAAAACAATTCAATCCCTAGGACAAACAAACAGAATTTTTTTTAATCTGTACAATCTTAATCTAAATCAATACAAAATATATCAGGGGAGAAAAGGGGGAAATCTACATTAGTCATTCTATAATGAGAGCCCAAATTTAATGAAGAGACCTGAGAGCCAGAGAATCTAATATAAGCTATTGCTTTTTTTATTGATATGTCTCCAAAAAGCTAATGGACCTCTCTAAGACCTGTGTTCTCTCACCAATAAAACAAACACACAAAATATTAAACTTTTCTCACAGTTCTTCACCAGACATCTTGCAGCTAAAGAGATGTGTTAATGCATACATCCAGCGATATGGGTGCCTACCTTAAGTGGCTTCTACACCCCCAAAATTCCTTGAAGTTTCATATTTTATTTCAAAAATCAATACAAAGTTGGATTTCTACTCCAAAATCTTGTTTTTGCCTTTAAAAAATATTACACTTACAACTACTTATTATTGGCAAGAGAGATGAGGGTGAGATGGAGTAATTTTCTACTTTGTTAATAATGGAAATAATTTTACAGTGGGCTCAGTTTTGGAGAACTGAGCTAAATCAAAGGGAATCAACAGTCCGTATTGTGTTAGCACCCAGGCCATTTCTTTTGTTGCATGATATATCTAAAATTCAAGCTCTTATTTAAAAAAGTGAATACAAATAGCAGTCATTTCACTACTTCAGTAACCACATCCTGGTAATTAATTCCTGAGGATAGATTACCCAGTAATTAATTCCTGAAGAAATATTCCCAGAATGTTGCAAAACAGGTGATATAGTGCAATCTTTTCAGACAATTTTTTTTTTTTTTTTTTTTTTTACTTTTTTTTTTTTGCGGTACGCGGGCCTTTCACTGTTGCGGCCTCTCCTGTTGCAGAGCATAGGCTCCGGACGCGCAGGCTCAGCAGCCATGGCTCACGGGCCCAGCCGCTCCGCGGCATGTGGGATCCTCCCAGACCGGGGCACGAACCTGCATCCCCTGCATCAGCAGGCGGACCCTCAACCACTGCACCACCAGGGAAGCCCTTTTCAGACAATTTTTAATGGATATCTTGTTAAATATATTTAGGCTGAGAGGCTGAATAGAAGATTGAAATGATTTTGATACTCTGATTTATGTCTTTACAATCTCAGTAAAAATATTTATAAAAGGATTTCTTCAGGGTACAAAAATCATTAGTGATAATATTTTTTGTTTTGCAGGTAACATTTTAGTTTTCATATATCATCATTATAAACTAATAATCTCAACCAACCTGTTATCCCTACAATTCTTTACATCTAATTCTCAAACTTCATTTATATTGCAGTGATCTTATATGTAGTATAAACATTTGCAGTTTAGCCTCTCTTAGTTATTGATACAGAATGTTTATAGCCTCATAGAAAAATATGTATAAAATTAGCTAACAATGTGAGGCTTTTATAATTATCATGAAGAGTAAAGTTCATTTTATTCAAATGCTAATCTTTTGTGATTTCTTTTAAATTCCAATCAAAGAAAAATAGTAATCAGGTATCTGGATTAGCTGTGAATTTCTTTTATTTATACTACTCCATAATTGGTGATTAAGGGTTGACCAGCATAAATGAGAGCATTATGTCTTAAAATCTATCGATTTGACTTTTCTCTACAACTCAAGTTTTAGTATATGTGACAAATCTTTTTCATGTTCTTTCTGAAGTTTTTCAATATTAGGGATAATTACCTATATCAGGAGCCACAAAAAATCACATGACACCTGATTTACAACCACTTGTGGCTTTGATAACCACATTGGTTTTCTAAAGTCTTCCTGTTACAATAGTTAAGGATTCACAAAATCAGATTTAAATACAGAAAATTGGTGTCAAGCATTGACAGATGAGCTGTCTGCTCCTAAAAGTCTTTGTGTAAATTGGTATATAGTCTGTTTTTCATGTTCAGAGTTCAATGGTGATTGTCTTTTCTCTTCTTATATTTCATTCTTTAAGCTTTTGTACTTGCACTTGCATTTGGAATTGAAATGATTTAGGAAAACTTTCATTCATACATTAATGTGGTAACATAAAATTTCCTCCATAAATGAGATAGACAAACAGACACACAGGGACATGTATACATATACATCCTATTATAAGCATCAGATTTTTTCCAACCCATTTATTTCCAGGCCTATTAAGGGAATACAGCTTTAAAGTAGAAACCAGGAATGGTGGTGGTCTTAGATTTGTCATTAATGTCCTGTGTAACCTTGAAGAAACTACCTCATGTTGCTGGACTTGATGTAATTTTAAGCTTTCCAGAAATAAAAGATAATGTAGAAAATGGTGTTCACTTGTTACTATATAACAATGCAGTTTCTAAAAGTTTTCAGAAAGCAGCATGAAACATTAGACTTTATATTTTTTTATAGAAAACTACGTTGTTTATAATCAAGATATTGTGTCAATTTAAAATGGAAAATAGCTTTTGATATAAAGATGTTCTCTGAAATCAAAGAAAATAGCATAAGAAAATGACTAAATAATATGAACTCACTGTCCATCCAGAGGCCCTTTCTTATAGACTGTTTCCATTCTAATTAGTATCCACTGTTTCTAAATTTAAGAACTCTGTTCAACCAAGAAGGGTAAGAATCAGTGATTATCTTTAGGGTACAAAATTTAATTAATGTTGAAGAATTAGTAAAAACTATTTATATCAAATAAAACCAAAAGTTGACAGAATTCTTATGGATCAAGATGCTTTTTTTCAAAGTGAAAATCCAATTTTCTCAGTATTATTCCTAAGCAATCTACTTATGCTATCAGAGATGTCCTAAAAGGGATAAGACAATCTATAGCCTGTCTCCAGAAACTGTAATTTTGTAGCACGGTCAGATTTCTTATTTTTCCTGAGGACTTTAACACTGGGAATTTGGCATCACAATGATACTTCATCAGTTGTCTCCTAATACAAGCAAGAGAATCACAACTAACTTGAGCTATGCTGCTCTGAATGGAGACCGTTATTCTGCACATGTAGGAATCCATAATGTAAAAGCACTTGGTCTGAAGCTTCCTTCCAATCTCCCCCCTACTCTTTTTTAGTTTGACTTTCTCTTTAACCAAAATATTATTGTTACAGCTCTATTAAAAAGCAAAGGGATTTCTAATTTATACCTAATCTAATAGGTATATTAGATTGGGTTTAGAATCTTCCTTTTCTCATTTACACAGTGAGGTGAAACAAATTTTTAAAATAGCAGCTTTACTTTTCTTTTTTTCCTATCTTACCCAAAAGGAAAAAATAACTGAAAACTTTGAGGGAGTAAATGTATCTAACTTTGGTCTGGCATTAAAATTTTCTGGTTGGGCAGCACAGTTGTTTAATTGGAATCTCAGTGACAGCTGAACAACCTCAATGCTTGGGTTAACAAGCAGAGGAGCTTCGTTCTGTCACCTGTCAAGAATGATGCTTGTCAGGACTGATCTTTCCACTTAAGGAACACTCATGTTTCTAGTCATAGCACTGATGTTTTCTGATATTACAATGGAATAGACACTAAAGGAGACAAAGTTTTCTGCATAGGTATATTTGTAATTCTTTGTTTTTCATAAGCCAAATGCAAATGTAACACTACTCCAGATACTGCTTCATGAGAAGTCCCCAAGATAACCAAAAGTAAGTGCCCATTTCCTCATCTTAGGAATAGTGTCATAACAAAGACTGAATTCTAGTGACCAACCTATCTGCAGAGCATGTCATATAGCCTCTGGGTTAGTTAACTCCTTGGCTTGGCCTCCTAAGATGTATCTCAAAGAGTCAATTGTTGTTTTTGCATGTATTATTTAGTAATGTTTAGAAAAATTTTTAAGTTCACTTTTTCTTTATTCTGTCTTTTTTACCCATCTTCCCTCATTGTAGCAAATTAGACGGCCGGATGAAAGCAAAGGAGTTGCTAGTAGAGTTGGATCCCTCAAAGTAAATATGTTTCTAACATTTTTTGGCAAGATTTCGTCTATAGCCTACACTTCTTCCTTTTTGGAGGGTGGTGGGAGGAAGGGGGCTTTTTCCATTTTTCACCATCCCATTTTGTTTTATTTTAATATTTTTATTGGCTGTTGGGTCATATTTTTTTTGTTTCAGCTACACATAGAGCAACCAGCTGAAGGCAAGCTGCCAAATAACTAGCTTTGAGTGGCACCACAAACAATAAAAAGGGCACTGCCTCATTACGGGTGCCTGTAATTTGGGGTTCTAGAGTAAACCGTTCCTCTGATTGATGTCACTGACTATGTGTTAAGTTCCTGTTACACAGAGAACTAATATTTATTTTCAGAATGTTATATGCCCTTTTTACTTTTTTTTGTTAAATGTTATTTTAGTGTCATTACCATTTGTAGTTCATTCCAGAAAATAATTATTATGAGTTAATAACATGTATATTTTATATATATGTGTATATATATATATATATATATAATCTTAAGAATTAGAAAAGGAATTTCATATGATGCTAGCTAGTATAGGGGCTCACATATAGCTAATAGTAAGCACTCTTAATCCCCTTTGTTTTATTTGTTAAAAGTTAAAAAATTTATATAACAATCAACAGAAACTGATATATATATATATATATATATATATATATATATATATATATATGTTTGCCCATTTGTGTATGTGACCTACAAATACACCACTTAAAGATTTCTGATCTAATGGTCCCATTTGGTAGTTGTTAAATATCCATTTGGTCAATTTATCTTGGGCATTCGATACTCTAACATTTAATCACAATGAAAGGTAACTAAATTATCACCCTTAAGAGACATAGATATAGCCAATTAATCACTTTTAATGCTGCCACTATAAATGCAAGTTAGAAAATTTGCTGAATTTTAAAAATATGCAGAGAAATCTCCCTCAATATTAACCACTTCTTCTATCTCAGTCCCATTTGTCCTTACAGCAATAGTAACTGCTAAATTAATCAAAATGACATAATTCACTGTACTGGGATGTCCCAAAATTCAATAACTACTTTGAGGCTAATATTAAGTCATTTTAAAATTTTACACACCTCCAATTTATTTCCATTTAACAATTTATGAAGCACTGATTTCTGCACTCTTTCCTCTCCTTGCCTCTTCTGCCTTCTTAATTTTACTTTTTTGTTGTTGTTTATTTATCTGTGTGTGCACACACATGAGTGCACATGGATGAGGGTGTGTCTGTATGTTTGTGTCCTTTATTCCAAACAAGCCATCTTCTCTGTTCTCTAACACTGCTATATACTGGGTAGCATTTTTGTTGTTGTTGTTATTTCACTAAGAATAATCAGAGGGGATGGGAAGTGTCTATTATATACCTAATTCAGAAGCGAGGCAAGCTAAAATTATTTAGTCAGAAAAATATGACTTTATGTATCTTGATGATATATCAGTAGCATTCCTCACTGTCTACCTGTGAGGTATCATATTTTAATTTTTTTAAGGGAAGATAAATCCATTATTGTTGAGACTATGGATTATGACTCAGATTCAAGTGAAAAGGTGCAGATGGGCATAACTTTTTGGAAATGACTGATAGTGAAATAGAGATAAAATGGCATCCATACTGCAGCACCATCTGTTATAAACTGGATTGTGTGTGCGAGTACACGTGTGTTTATCTCGAAGTTCAGCTTTTGGATGTGTAGAACTTCAAGTTGTGATTGTATGTTTATTGTTTTTAAGTGTATATACAATATGATTATGTGTATACACATAAATATGTATAAGAACAAAATATACATTTTAGGGTTCAATCAGTTTATTTGAATATGGATGCAGCCTTAAATCAAAAAGTGTGTTTGGGAAAGGCAAATTTCATAATTTTTAAATGTCTTTATTCCATATGTCTACAAAATAGAAAATTTTAAAGTGAATCTCTAGGGGTTTATAAGGATAGTTAAGGTATTTATTTTCTCTAACACTTTGGGGAGAAAAGAGCCTTTAATTAAAATAAAATATTCTCTTCCTAGTCACGGTTTATTGAGCATGTATTCTTGCGCTATACAAAGATCTTTGATGTTTTGAAATGTTTGCCAAAGGCAGTGAGAAATGTATAATGCTATGATTTATTTTTAAAAGGAAAAAGGAAAACTGAAAAGAGACCAAGTTGCTTTTTCAATTCATTTTCTGATGTTTACATGTAGCTCCATCGAAAGCTGGAGGAGCTCAGAGATCACCTAGAAGGCAATGTGAAAGGATACTCTCTCAGAGTAAATGTACGATTTCACCCGGTGATTTTTTTTTTTTTTTTAACCTAAACTTCTGCTGACTGGTAATTCCAAATCTGATTGGTTTGTCCTCTCATCTCCATCTTTTTTACTTTCTGTCTCTTTTCTCCCTATCTCTTTCTTTTTTTTCTAACTGCAGCTTCATGCTCACATTTATGAAAGAAAGATTAAATCGGCATAGAATACCTTTAAGCCACACTAACATTGCATTTGATTTAATAGCATTCTGGCTCCAGTGCAAATTAAAACCTTTTTTTTTTTTTCAAAATCTGTGTTTCTTATACAATTGTATAATTTTCTGACGATCGTTTTATGAGACTTCATTTGGAGCTTTTCCATTTACTGTGTCTTCTGTCCCTTGTTGGATGTGTCAGCAGGATTATAAATTATGGGCTGGATCCAAGTGATAGAGCCTTGATGTTTCAGTTTCAGTTGTCAAGGAAGATATTCAGTGTTAGAGTCTCATTATAGGTAATCTGGCAAGTAGATACATCTATTCTGAGTTAATAGACGTCTCTTAACTCAGACTCTTTGGGAATAACTATAAGATATCATTTTTTGTCTAAAAATAAGAAAATTAGGCAGTAAGAATCTTCACTATGAACACTATTATGTAACATCTTACAAATACTTGAGATAATGGCTAATATACCCAGGACAACACTGAAGGAGAACAATACCTTATAGCCACTCAATACTGTACATACGTCATATAGGCATACTAACAATTGTATTTTTTGTGACTGATAGTTCAGACTCAGAATGCTTGGTCCTTCTCCTGAATATATATTTTCAAGATAAATGGAATTAAAATCTCTAAAATGGTACATGGTATAAATATGGTAGAAGAAAAGCTAAAATATTACAGTAAATAATTACTGGCTCTATTTAACCTTGACCTCCTATTTCTGAGGCTTTAAAAAAAAGTTCCTATGAAACTTAGCCCTGGTTTACTTCTCCCGAGATTATTGTCATACATTTAATTCATATTGCTATAATAATTTTGTTATGAAGGATAGAATAAAAAATAATAGTGTTATGATAATTCTCTGGTTTCTCAGCTTTGGTTTTAATTATATACTATGTGTATTTTGTATATCTCGTCATTAAATTTCTGTTGACTAAAGTTCAAAGTTTTTTATTAATATCAGTCTTTAAATTCTGATAACTAAACAGAAAAGGAAATTAATACATGTCTCATTTTTCTACTTCTTTCTTTTGAGCCAGTCCTTCTTTTCAGTCATATTCTTAGAGAATTTGAAAAATTACCCACAATCATCCCCAGAATCTATCCCACTGTTTTAAAAAAAATAAAAAAGATTAGTATGAATTTTATGATTAAATCAGTCTAGATATATCTGGATATCATTCTAGAAACTCCTAAAAAGATTCTGATAATGTGTGTTTTTAGTGCCACACTCTTCCCTAACCAGTCATAAAAAATGATATTATTTTTCTTTCAGTGAAACCAAGACCAGAAAGTTGAAACTTGCTAAGATCTATATGATAGGGAGTTTGTGTTAGATTAGGGTTAAATTGAAATCTCTGTGCTTTGGAAATTGGTTTTCTCATGCCACTCTTCAATTTCTTTTTTTCAATACCTGTACTGCGTGGTGGAGTACATAATAACTAGTCTCAGTGTCTTCATCTTTTGTTTCATTTCACTGGGTCACACTTTGTTCTGATTACCCTTCTTCTAAAAAGATTGAATATAAGGTGTATCCTTCTAAGATTCCTGTTAACTAGAAAAGTACAGAAGAACAAAAAATATATTGTCAAAAGGCAAATAATAGTATTTTCTCTACAGAGTTCAGCTAGCAAAAGACACAAATCAAAATCTTAGCTGAGGGCTTCCCTGGTGGCGCAGTGGTTGAGAGTCCACCTGCCGATGCAGGGGACATGGGTTCGTGCCGCAGTCCGGGAAGATCCCACATGCCGCGGAGCGGCTAGGCCTGTGAGCCATGGCCGCTGGGCCTGCGCATCCAGAGCCTGTGCTCCGCAACGGGAGAGGCCACAGCAGTGAGAGGCCCGCGTACCGCAAAAAAAAAAAAAAAAAAATCTTAGCTGAATGTTCAGTGTCTCTCCTTCCCTTTAATTCTTATTGCCCCAGAATGCCTTAAAATATGCCTTGTATATTAAAAATTGTTGCTTAGAAGCAGAATAAAGTTATTCTAAGTACCATACGCTATATAAATAGATCTCGTTTCTAAAATGAGATAAATTGGCATATAGTGACCATTCCATTTTGTGAAAATTTATTGTAGGTGTCCACACAGAAGAGCAAGTATATGAATGCCTTTTAATTCATTGAACATCGCTAAATATTTCAATAAGATGACAGGTTCAGAACCATGTTGCCACTTAAATATCTTATAGTTGAAGAAGGTGAGACATCATTCAGAAGTTTGGGATGAGAATTTAATTAAATTATTCATGTTTCAATTGGTATCATCTATATGATGTATTATTTTTTAGAGGACCTGCATTTTTATTTATTACTTATAATCAATGATATAAAGTAGACTTTTATTAAGAGGTAATTTTTAGAACAGTATTAAATTTTATTTATTTCTCATATGAAAACATACTTTTTAATTTTACATGGACTCTTCTATAGCAAAAAGTAGAATGCATTCGATTCTTGAATTCTCAGTTAAGAATGTATCATCTTTTTCTGTACTTTATACAAAACTGAAGTATTCTGAACCCTAAATGAGTTTTTAGTAATTTTCATCTTGTACCTAAACACAGTTTGCCTAATTTAACTACTGCAAAAGTAACTACAAATCCTTAGATTGATACTGTGCTGAGAACAATGATTGAAGAATAAAACCACATAAAGGAAAAAATTAATTTTCCATGTAATCTAATGTATGAATCTAGTAGGAAGTATATAAATCAGACAGAGAAAGACAAATACTGTATGATACCACTTATATGTGGAATCTGAAAAATACAACAAACTAGTGAGTACAAAAAAAGAAGCCAACTCACAGATATAGAGAACAAACTAATGGTTACAAGTGGGGAAAGGGAAGGGGAAGGGGCAGCCTAGGGTTTAGGGATTAAAAGGTACAAACTATTACATATAAAGCTACAAGGATATATTGTACAACACAGAGAATATAGTCAATAGTTTATAATAACTGTAAATGGAGTGTAACCTTTAAAATTATGGCTCACTATACTGTACACCTGTATTTACATGGTATTGTACATCAACTATACTTCAATAAACAATTAATTAAAAAGTAATGCAGACAGATGATAATTGGAAAACATAAGATAATGCAAATGAATTCCTTTAAGTAATGTACATCAAGGTAAATTTATAAAATTGAAGTTAATTCATTAAAGAGCAATAGGGCCCTGGGAAGCTTGAATGTTAAAACATTCAGAAAAAAAGTAGATAAGTACTCATGAAATAAAGACAAAAAGAAAAGAAAGGAGATGAATAAAAATACCTCAAAGCCACAAATTTTTTATTTTCACTCAGTCTATGTAATATGATGATACATTTCCATTCAGCTACAAATATATACAGGTAGGTTTGGGGTAATCAAATATGTTAATTTTTTAAAGGCTTTAGCAAACAGTAAAAGGGAAGGTGACTTATGAAGACAGATTATTGACACATAAGTGAACTAAGAAGAAAGGTGATGAAGTAGAAGGAATATGATAATTATAAGTACCTGCTATGCTAACACAAAAAAGGGATGGTGTTATCTAAAGTGGAAAAAGTTAAGGGAGGAGTTATCACTTGACTATATTTTTATTAAGTTTAAGAAAAATGTTTGAATCAAGCCAGAAAGTAATATCTTTTGAAGTGTAGTTTTTAAATGTTTAATAATTTCCTGAGTGCCAAAATAAGACTGGTGTGAAATGGGGTAATACAAATAATGAATTAGATGGTTGTGATTTTATGTCTTTCAAGATCAGTGTCTTCATTCCAGCTTTAGTTCTAAGCTAACTCATCTTATATTGTTGATGAATTGTCTGTGGGTTTTTTGCACTTTTTTATTAATTAAATTAATGCTATAACTCAGGGGTCAGCAAACTACAGCCCTTGGGCTAAATCCTGTTTCTCTTTTGTGGGCCCGTGAGCTGGGAATGATTTTTGCAGTTTTAAATGCTGTGGGGGAAATCAAAAGAATATCATTTTGTGACATGTGGAGAATTATATGAAATTCAAATTTCAGTGTCCCAAAAATAAAGTTTTATTGAAACACAGCCATACTCTTTCATTTGCATATAATCGGTGGTTGCTTTTGCAGTACAACAGCAGTTGAATAGTTATAACAAAGACCGTATGGCACATAAAGCCTAAAATACTTACTATCTAACTGTTTACAAAAAAGTTTGCTGACACCTGCTAAAACTGGTTAGTGTGTCAAGGCAACATTGACAAAGAAATTATTATAATAGAGATTGTGTGAAATTATCATCGTTTTACAAACTGAGAAAAGGAGAGCTGCTTATTTTTTCTGAGGATGGTTTCGGATCATTCTGCATGGAAGCATGCACTTAAAAGAGTTGATCCCCTGAAATTTTCTACCTTTATGTTTTTATTCTTCCTTTTTGCACTGTTTATTCTGTGCTCTTCGCATGCCAAGCACACAAGGTAAACTCACTATGGAATTACATTAAACCCTTCAAATATAGAACTATCATATGGATAAAGTATCGATTATAAATTCCTCTTCTTTGGGGAGCCCCTTACAGAGATTTAAAGATAAATTCCACTGTTGCTCTTTAAACTTATTTAAATATTTAAATGTGTTTTTAGAGTATTTTTATTTAAAAATAAAAATGTGTTTTTAGAGTATTTTTGCTGTACACATTGTATTTTTCTGTTTATTACTTCCTTGCATCTTAATAAAGATATTTCCCCTGAAAACCACAATCAACTTTTGATTTCTGCTAAATTTCCTACTTGACCTCACCTAAAATCATACCTTCTATAGGAAATTTCGTACAACTAAGAAAGACACCCTGAAGTGATCAAGTAATACATCATATCTTAATATAGCACTTAAAAATCTGAAAGTGTCTACATTGAATCAGCCTACTTTGACTGAGGTGAGGAAGAACTACTGGAACATTAGTCCTTAGATGAATAATCTTTTGGTAGCTTTTAAATGACTAAAGATCAATTTGTTTATGTACTCTACTTTCTTTAAGCAAATTTCAGTGTTTTTTGGTTCTTGTATGTAGAACATTGAGCCTCCTGAGTCTTCCTTGTTTGACATTTTGGCATTTACTCATATTAATAATATGTGTCTTCTGCTTTGAACCATCTATTACTTATAAAATCGCCTGCAGTAGCCTAAGACATCATTTGGAGTGGAAGTGACACATCTGTGAGGTGTTTAATGCTTACTGTGGAATTGCCTTCTCAGAACTGCCATTAAGACAATAGGGTACTAGTAAAAGATCTCCTTGACAAGTAAATTTCCCTAGTAATTAAAAATGGAAAAGTGAGGGGAAAAAAAAGACAAGACTCAAACTATTTTGAAAGATAAAGTTTTTCACTTTTATGGGTATAGTTATAGGAACAGAACAAACATGCAGAGGAAGGCTTTCTTAGAACTAGGATCCCGCTAAAGAAAAGCAGATATGTATGTGGTTGAAAGATTTAATTTCTTAATATGTATAGCATTGATCATATTTTAGAAACTACCTCATAGTAACTCATTAAGTGGCAGTGATACATTTTATCACAAATCTTTGTGATGGTAAGTGTAAAACCTTCTGAATATTATTTCACACAATTCAGTTTTTGAGGATAGAAGAAAAAGATTTTGTATATTCACTTATTCAGTAAGTCATTATTGAGTGCCTACTATATTCTGCTCTGCTGGGTGCTGGAAATACACTTAAAGAACAGATCAGATAATAAGGACATTTCTGATTTCTCCACTGTGCCATCTTCTTCTTTACCTTATTTCCCTACCCTAACTTTGTATTTTGGAACTTCCTGAAGAATTTCTAACTAGAAAATGCATACTTGAATATTTAGCTCACATGGCATTCTGACAACATAATGAAAGAAGAGGCCACAAAATTGAATGTGGCAGTGTGACAACCTAGAAAGTAAGAACAGGCCAGGAAATTATCAAGTGAAAGTCATGAAGATTAAACATGGTTTTAAGTATAAAATAGTTATCGCAAAAAAATCAATGAAACATTCTGATAAAAGACAGGTCTGGAGAAGAGTTTTGTGGTTAAGTTTTTTAAATATCTTTTTGGTGTTGCTACTGGCTTATTTGTTTATTTAGATTCAGTAATACTGAATGGATTCAGTAATGAGAATGAAATAGTAGGAACAGGAAATTAGAATCAGAATATTGATCGGGCTTTGGTGCCCTCTTTAAAGAGTAATATGAAAATGTACAATAGAGTCATTCTATAAATAATCTCACATGTAGTTTGCTAGTGTTAAGACTGAGATCAGTGTGGTACCATAGGAAAAAGTGACCAGTGTTCCACTTTCCTGTTAACCTTAAATGAGCGTCTTCTGAGCAAGATCATACCAGATTCTGATCTGGAGAGCCATCTCCATCATGGATCTTTTTTTTAAGCCAGGTATTTTTTTATCACAAAGTTCTCCTCAAATAGTATGAACCTTGAGATTTCAAGCTCAAGTGTCTCTTTATAAGGCTGTTTTATTATCTGGCAAATGTGTTGGTGATGGAACCTTCTAAACTTCTGAGACCCTTACTGTGCTATCACTTCCTCTTTAACAGTGTTTTCTTTTCCCCACTGCAAAACCAGGCTCAGCTTCCCTTGTGCTTATCTACCTGTAGTGTATCTGAGGTATACTTTGCACATAGTTTATTTACATGGTCAACAACATGCTCGCCCTCACCATTTTTCTTATTTTATTTTCCTTTTGCCTTAATTTATTTTGCCTTGCACTTTGCACTTGGCTGAAAGAGATGAAGGGACCAAAGGGGAAAAGTTAGCTGTTTTATGGGGAAATTTCTATATTTTCATACAGCACTTTTTTCTGAGTAACTTTTTTTTGGCAGTCACTGTATCAAATTGAAATGGTTAAAGCCCAAACAGCCAACTTAATTGTTGCCACCACCTTAATTCCATAAAGATTCCTTTGAACTGGGTAATTTGTTGTTAAACTCATGTTGGCTAACGGCAAAGATTCCAGTTTGCAGAGCTGTATAGGTCTGTCTCTGGTAGCTGAAGATTTACATTAAATTAGTAACAATCCTGCCCCATTAACCATAGACAGAGGAAAGCCTCCAAATTGATTATTAAATGAAAATTTAATATGATTCCCCTATTTTTATGTAAAATAGAAGATTCACTCCCTTTTAAATAACTGATTAGGTTACTCAGGAAAATAGTCTCCTTGATACTTGTATAAGGTTCTTAAAATCTAGAAAAGCTTACCACTCATGAGATTCATGTTCTTTTAACAGAATACTTTACATCAACTTTGACCTATGTTATTTGCCTTTTCAGAGGTTTAATTTCTTATTCTTATGGTGTTAAACCATAGCATAAGTGGGTTTTCTGGTTGTGTAAACCAGGGGTCCCTGAAATATCACTAACAGGCTCTGAATATCCTTTAAGTCTACTATTCAAAGCAGGGGCACTATTGAATAGCTAAGAGAAAAGAGTGTATGTACCTCAAAATATGACTAGTAAATAACAGGACTTTAATAGCCTGTGAATTTTAAGATCTTAATTTTTTACTTTACAGACATATTTCTACACATATTTACTTTGTGCAGGCAACTTTAGCTACTATGCGTAGTCCGGTATTGTCAGCGTAATTCTGATCACAGAAATATTATCTCTGAATTTCATGCAAAAAACAGAAAGATGGCACTGTCTAAAATACCAGGTAAATGTATGTAGAACCACAGGCAGAATATCATCTTCTGACTTTAAAACTTTATAAAAAGCCTTGAAAGGAATAGCATTGCTAAACCTGTAGCTTCACAAAGTTGAACTTATTGAGTCAATAGAATTAAAGCCATCTTCTTTAATTTTTTCCTTTGCAAGTTGCAGCTGTTAACAAATTTTTTTTTCCTCTTAAAACTGATTTTGTGGAGAATTGATTTCTTCTTGAAATGTGTGTTTGTAGGGAGAAACGAAGTAATGAAAGGGAAATGAATTAACTTGCGATATTAGCAAAGACTTTTGAAAGAGAAGATTGGTATCATCTCATCACCGCATTTTCCACAGGTCTTTTCTTAATACCCCAGGATTATGATTCCCAATGTAAAAAATATATAACCCATTTCTTTCTGCCACTTCATCCAGGCAATTCTCCATTTCCCATGAGAGTGTTTAAGAAGTTTACCATTGGCATCATCTCCAATCACAGCCTACAGCATCCATCAGGGTATTACTTTCTCTGTGACAGCATGTTTGCAGGAGGGCTCTCAGGTTGGAATGCGGAACTGGTTTCTGGGGAGTCGGGATTGTGGCCTTTTCTCCATAGCACTCAGCTCTTAAATGAACTCTGGCTTCACCTGGGTGTGTTTCTTTCATTGTGACACATGAGCTTTATTTACTTGTCATGAAGTGTGTTTCTCCTTTTGTCATCTGTGGTAGGGTTTCTATATTTTATACTCAGTGCCACATTTCTGTGGACTCCATAGGTGGTGTTTATGTTTAATTTATGAAGCTGTAATGACCGATACAGTGAAGAACTCCTTAGGGAATCTAACATTCATGATGTCCTCTTTACAGAAATAACCTTGCATAATTGTTTCCTGTTTCATTTTAAATTGGTAAATGATTGTTTCACAAAATTTAGACTATAAGCCTTAACAGTTAGAATTTCAAGGAATGTTCTCATGTTTCTATTTTTCATATGGAAGCCTCTTCTTATTTATTTTATAGCATCACTATGGAAGTAGCCAAACCTTCCATGTTTGGCTTCTCTTCTTTCCCTCACATTTACATCATTTTCATTTATCTCCACTGCTGAAGAAATAAATTCTCCACTCCCTGATGTAGCACACTGATTTTACCAATTTCATGTCACTATCTTCTGTGACGTTCATGAGACCAAAATAATAAGCCTTGTTCAAAAATTAATCTATCCATGAGATGTACAAAAACAAGATCATTTCTAACCTTACCTGGCTCAGCAAATGTTACTCCATGTAGTTGACAGCCCCTTTGTAAAAAATACAATTCTCTTACTATGTGACAAGCTCTATGTTTGACATCTTATTTATCTTATCTCAGTCTTCACTACAGCTCTGTTTGGAGAAGATATTATTGTCATCCTCATTTTGCAGATGAGGAAACTGAAGCTCAAAGAGGTTAGAGGGCTTCCCTGGTGGCGCAGTGGTTGAGAGTCTGCCTGCCGATGCAGGGGACACGGGTTCGTGCCGCGGTCCAGGAAGATCGCACATGCCGCGGAGCGGCTGGGCCCGTGAGCCATGGCCGCTGAGCCTGCGCGTCCGGAGACTGTGCTCCGCAGCGGGAGAGGCCACAACAGTGAGAGGCCCGCCTACCGCCAAAAAAAAAAAAAAAAAAAAAGAGGTTAGATACCTTGCCCAAAGTCGTAAAATCTGCCAAGTGAGTAGCAGAAAATTGTTTTGTCTTAAAAACCATGCTTTTCACTTTTCAGGAGTTATTAAAAGTCGTCAGCTCTCTGAATGGCATGTGGTAGTCTTGTGTTTTCACAGTACCTGGTTCAGGTTGATTATATAGTTTTGGATTTTATCTTATGAAAGGATACAGGTGTTTCTATAAGATATGAAACTTTAATTCAAGGAAATATTAGAAAGACATTCCTTTGTGTAATTTATTATTCTTATTCTCATATTTAGTCATTTAATAAATATTTATTGATCACCTACTATGCCTTTCTTAAATATAATCTTCTAGCTATTTCTTGATCTTTGGAATTGGCTTCACATTTAGAGTGTATAAAATATCATGAATGTAATGAGATCAGTGGCTCAGGTTGTACACTAATCATCCCTTCAAGCCAAGTTAAAAAAAAGCTGGGGGTTGGGGGAACAGGGGAACTCACCTTCCATATCTCTAACTAATCTTCAACTTTGTTCCAACAGTGTTCATTTTTTAAAATCCTTTGAAAAAATTGCTTCAGAATTCCCTTAGCTTAAACCAAAGCCAGAAATAGTACTATCTCTTGGTAGAAATAGTGTTCTTTCTGACTTATTTGAAAAGCTGGAGTGTATACTAGATATGTCTTTTATGATTTGTAACAGTATCTAAACAACAACAACAACAAAATTAATAAACATTGAACCTTTTGAAATCTTGTTTTTAATGTCTTAGATTTCCCAGTAGCAAGATTGATTTAGATAATTTGAGATTTTGAAGCTAAATTCATTTTTCCTGTTCAGTGGACAGAGACTGAAACTTAATTATATTTTTACCTAATGCTTAAGGACGTTTAGGGGACTTCCCTGGAGGTCTGTACTTCCACTGCAGGGGGCACCAGTTCGATCCCTGGTTGGGGAACTAAGATCCCAAACACAGTGTGGCCAAAAAAAAAAAAGAACTTTTACCTTTAACTTTTAAAGAAAAGGAGGCATTTTTAAATTGTAACATGCAAAACAGTTGCCATTTGAACTCTTAACCCACTATTAGCACACCAATTCTAATCTAAACAAACCTTGATTGACTGACAATTTTGAGCTTATACAAATGGAAGTTTTAGTTGAATTGCAGATAGGAGATTCAAGAAAGGAAGGAAAGGAATAAAACTTGACTTTAAGCACTGTAGCATTTCCTGTTTCAAAAGGAAAAATGGGACCGATTTTTAGAACCAACAGGGCCACAAAATGTTTAAGCTGGAGGAAACTGTAATAAAATATTCATAAAATGAATATACTGCGAGATAATCACATAAGATTTTCTACTTTACAAAATCTCACTTAGAAAATCTTTATTTCTTATTTATTTCAATATAGTTGTCTGGGATGTTCCACGTTCCTTTCACTCTTATCTGAATTATTTTCATGCTGTTTCTATATAATAGTTGGAAATTTGGAGATAGTGTAAAGAGATCTGTTAGAAATGTATCTTTTGAAAACACTGCAACTACTCTACCAAGTTTCTTAACTCATACCTCTTTTTGGAATCTTTAAAAATGAATTGGGGAACCGCAGCCCCGAGCGCAGAGGGCGATGAGGCTGGCGCCAATGGCCAGCGATTCGCAGCGGGAGCGCGGCCTGGAGGGGCTGGCCTAGCTGGGGCTCGTGGCCCTGCGTCGTCTGGTTGCGACGTGGGTCCTGTGCACGCTGTGGGGCCGCAGCCACCGGGCGGTGAGGGCCCGAGGGGCCGGGAAGCGAGCCGGGGACCCCAGGCGGGTGTGGGCATCGTGTCCACAGCCAGCGTCCCCGAAGCCACGCTCGGGCCATGATCACTCGGTGAAGCTGCGCTGCGACACCGCGGCCGACTTCTTCCCGCGCTGTGAGGAACTGTGCGCGCTGCAGGGCTCGGTGCCTCTGCCCGCCTTGCACGCTTCCCTGCGGGAGGCCCTGCTGGACTTAACACCGACCGCCTCCGCGGGGTGGACTGGGCGCCGCTCCTGAGCACCCTCTGCCCTTGATCTGTATCCAGAGCTTCTTCCAGCCATGGCTGGGCAAGACAGTTATTTGTCAAGGTGTAAAGAACTCTATCACTCTTCAGACAGTAAACTTCACGGGGTGTAATCTGACATGGCAGGGAGCAGATCACATGGCCAAGATCTTAAAGTATCAGACTACCAGAAGGCATGAAGAAACCTGGGCTGAGAGTCTTCGTTCCAGGAGACCTGATCTTGACTGTATGGCTGGTTTGAGGCGCATCACTCTGAACTGCAATTTGCTCATTGGTGACCTGGGTGCAAGTGCTTTTGCAGAATCTCTTAGGATTTGTGGCTTGGAGTACCAGTGGGTAGCTTCTCCATCGGTGAAGGAACGATCCAAAGCTGCTAGACAGAAAAAGAGAACTATAATTTTGGGAAGTGGTCAAAAAGGAAAAGCTACTATTAGAATTGTGGAGCCCCAGAATAGAAGCAAGATGAATATTCCATTCCACATTGGCAACACCAAAGGAGATGATGCTTTAGAAGAAAGATTTCTCGACAAAGCTCTTGAACTCAGTATGATCTCCCTGAAAGGGCATAGCTCGAGAGAGGCTATATTCATCTGTGTTAATCACTGCTCTGTTTCCTGAACATGCCTATAAAACATACTGAAGAAGGATGCCTGAAATTTGACTTTTAGAAATTAAAACTCAAGTTAAAAAGTGAGTGACGAGCTTCCCTGGTGGCGCAGTGGTTGAGAGTCCGCCTGCCGATGCAGGGGACACAGGTTCGTGCCCCGGTCCAGGAAGATCACACATGCCGCAGAGCGGCTGGGCCCGTGAGCCATGGCCGCTGAGCCTGCGCGTCCGGAGCCTGTGCTCCGCAACGGGAGAGGCCACAACAGTGAGAGGCCCGCGTACCGCAAAAAAAAAAAAAAAAAAAACTTTGCACCAACAATGGCTAAGAATGAAAGGAACTCAGACCTGAATATTTTTTCCCTTGTCAAGCACAGAGAATATGGGAAAAAATGAAATTGGGAAATTGTTTTGCTCTTCGTCCTTTCCTCCTTTTTGGTCAGTTACCTTAGTCGTCCACCTCACTTTGTATTTCTAGCCTGGCTTCAGAAAGACCTGAATTTGATGAACTACACACTGTTGGAGTAGTAGATTGCTAGAAGGAACCAAGATCCAGACGACCTTAAATGGCATCTTCATGGAATTATATTCAAGAAGGATGGTCCAGCCAATTTCCTCACTACCATTGTGAAGGGAGTTCCCTGTTCCTAAGAAAATGGACCTATGTCCGACTGACACAGAAGATGGAGATTTATCCCAGTGCATTTATATGTGTATATATATTAAAATTATATATATATATATATATATATATAATGCCTAATGGAAATATCTCAGATGGTCTATTTTGTGTTTTTTCTTTAATTTTACTTATAAAATTGTAACCATTTTTTAACTCAAAAGAGGAGAACCTTAAAAATTAATTAAAAACACATTCTCAGTAGTCTAAGGTTCAGAGCGACTTGGCAGAGAAAATTGCTGAATGGTTAGATAACAGTGCTGGTATGCTTGGCTATTGTAACACTTTATATTTGAGTTTCTCTTCCTTGAAATTACAAGAACTATATGACTCAAGATAAAGATTGATAATTAGGAATATTCTACTTGCTTTTTATATAGCCCATTGAAGAACATTTTGATTAATTATTTGGAAGTCATAGGAAGGTACCTTCATGATCTAATTTTGGAACAAGTAGTGTTACAACACAAAGCTATGACTTAAAATTAAAAAGGAAATTTGAAATAAAAAAACAATTGGAATATATAAATTGTTTGGGTCAAAATAAGAAAATTAAGTACATATTTCTCTCTGACATCCAAATAAGTGACCAGCCATAAAGATAGTGGGAAAGCACATGACTTTCTCTTTGACAGGGATATTTGATACATATAATCAAAACATTCTTGGAAAAGAATTGAAACGAATTGGTTGATAATTTTTGACGAAAGACAATGGGTACTTCTTTCTACTTGGCCATACATTCTTAAATTTCCATTATAAAAAAGATTTTTGAAACACATTATTGTAGTTGACACTAATGAATTTCTGCTTATCCTCATATATTGCCTCATATACTCAGGTCGTTTGAAATACAAAAGAGGGTCATCAATGGAAATAAGAAATGAGAATTCTAAAGTTTAAGATGAGGAAATATTAATGCTGTTAATATAAGCAGGTGAGTTCCCCTGCTCACCATCCCCCCCCCCCCCCAGCTTTTCTTAACTTGGCTTGAAGGAATGAACAATAGTGTACAACATGAGCCATTGATCTCATTACATTCATAATATTTTACACATTCTAAACGTGAAGCCAATTCCAAAGATCAAGAAATATTAATGCATAGATAACAAGTTTAGGAAGTTTTTGAGGTAAGTGTCTTAAAACTAAAATATAAACTATATATATCTCTCTTTGAGAGAGAGAGGAGATAGAGATATATTGTCTTGGTCCAAACACAGGTTGGAAAAGAATTTCCAGACACAAAGCAGAATGTAAAGAAGGTAGAATTCATTAGAGGGAAGGGTTGCTGCCAGAACAGTGGGGCCGACTTCCTAGTAGTTTGGGAGAGTCGAGCCCGAACATGCACTATTGATCAGGTTTTATAGCCAGAAAACAAAAGAATGGTCCGAGGTGAAAATTTCATTTACTGATTGTTCGAGGCACATATACCTTCCTTCTATAGGGTGGGAGTGGGACAGGCCAGACTCCTTTCCTTATTTGGGACAGGTCCCATTGCCCAGGTGGGCTCAGGAATTTCGTAACCATCACAACATGGTGGGGAGGGTGATTAAGAGTCCAGTAAGGGGTGTAACGCTTACACGTTTTCAGGCAGGGTCGTCCTTTGTCCTTGAAGCATCATTGTTCTTGGAGCACCACATATATCTAGATAGATACATACATAGATAGATAGATAGGTAGGTAGGTAGGTAGGTAGGTAGATTGGTAAAAATCTCCTTATGTGGAAATCTAGCTTTATCCAAATAGATTAGCTTATTGTCATGATGTTATCATTTTTCCTATGCCATAGAGAATTTACAAATACAATAGGTTAATTAGAGTTATCGATAGTTAAAGCCCAAATACATGTTAGCTTGTTAGAATATACACTAAAGTGACATAGCTCACTTGCATTCATACTTATATTTCCAGCTGTTGTTTGAATGTTTTTTTATGATTTCAAACTTAGTATATCCAACTTCTATCTAAATCCCTTCTATCATGTTCTTAAAGTTTCTTAGATCATGTTCTTAAAGTTTCCCATCATAGAAATCTTCTAGTTATTTTTTACCCTTCCTTATTTTTTGTCTTTAACAGTGTGCCATTAAATTTTGTCATTTTTGTTATTTCTTCCTTTGAATTATTCTTACTTCTAATACATACAATGAACTTTGTAGCCAGATCTACTTTCAAATTCTGGCTTTAGTAAGACAAGTAATGAACTTGGTGTGTCATATAGAAGTCACTCAAAAAATATTTGGGAACGATGAGTAACTGTTTAAACAAATAAATCAATCAACTTTTCAAAGGTTTATACAAGTTTCAGCATCTGAGTGTCAGGAAGGATTGATAATTTATGTAAAATCTAGTAGAGTACCTGGGATATAGTAAGGATTAAATAAACATAAGTTTCTATTTTAAGCCTTAATCACCTCAGACTTAGATTACAATAGTAGCTAAATAATTGGATTCCCTTTGTATAGTCCTTCTTCCCTCTAATGGCAGACTAATCTTCCTAAGCACTACTTTAATTCCTTTTAGTTCCCTGATTGAAAAAGCTGTAATAGCCTACCTCTGAGTTGTTGTATCAAGAGTAGATGCCTCTCTGCCTCTCTTTCAAAGTCCTTCATACTTTGGCCAGCCACTGTTTATCTGGTAGTATTCTCTAGTGACCAACTCCTCCCAGTTTGCCTAGGACTTCCCTCACTTTAGCACTGAAGTACCATGTCCTGGGACTGTCCCAGTTTTAAAACTGAAAGTTCTGCATCCCAGGAACCCCCTTAGTCCCTGGCAAACAAGGACCGTTGACCACTTACTCCCTATCATATGCCTACCACTCCAGTCAGGGTGAACCTTCTTGTCATATTATGTTCCTTCTTTCTTGTTGGCCGTTATGTGTGCTAGCCTGTCTCCCTGAAATGCCCTCCTCCACTTCATAGCTCCAGTCCATACTCCTCCAGAAAGCTTCCTCTACCAACTCCCATTCATCCTAATAATCCTATCAAGGGAATTTCAATTGTGCCTCTAAACCGTGTTACCCTATATTGTTTTTCCTTTTGCCTATTTGACTGTTTTTCTGCTATTCCTTACATGTTGATGATCAACTTGATTAATTCCCAAATTCTCTTGATTTCATTTCTCACTATATATCTACACTGTCCAAAACAATAACCAGCAGCTCCATATGACTTTTAAATTTAAATTCATTAAAATTAAATAAAATTTAAAATTTTCTCAATTGCAACAGCCATATTTGAAGTGCTCAGTAGTCACATGTGGCTATTTGCTACCATATTTTAAAGTATAGACATAAAACATTTTCATTATCACAAAAAGTTCTTTGATGCTCTGTATACTTCTGAGTTATCTCATAATCAACCATTTTTATTATTATGATCATCACCATCCATCATCATTATTATTCTACTTACGGTATAGCGCTTACTTTGGTCAGGGATCATTCTAGGAGCTTCACATATATTAATATTACATCACTATATAGTAACTACCTTGGCATCAACTCCTATTTACAGCCCAGATCTCTCTCCAGAGTTATAAGCACCTTGTACATAACTCAACCCCCAAATTTGTACCTTCATCCACTATTTCAGTATATGACACTGCCCAATCACGCAGACTAGAAACCTGGGAGTTATATCCCTTCTAACCAATCAGACCTGAGCCTTAAAGATTCTGCCTCTTTTGTATCTCTAGAATCTATGCCCTTCTCTCCAGAACCTCGTTCAATTATTTAGTTGGATTTTTCATCTGGATTACTAGATTAATATCCAGACTAGTTCCTCTACCCTCATAATTTATTCCATAAATATCTCTAATCCATCTTCACATGCTTACCGGAATGAACTTTTTAAAATGTTAATGTAATCATTGTCATTCCACTATTTAAAATATTTTCAGTGGCTCTCCACAACCCGTAGGAATTGGTCCCTACCTACATCATCAACTACTCCTCTTACCACTCCCTATCATGGTTAAAACTAGCTTCAGCCATGCTTTTTGCCATTTCCCAGTTGCCATGATCTCTCAAATCTGTGAATTGCGCTAGCCTTTTTCTCTGACTTCCCCATCTTTTCTTCACCCAAATTATAATTGTCCCTTAAAACTGTGCTCATATATCCCAGCTCCAGGAAACCTTTCCTGATAACCTTCCCCCATCCCCCCGCCCCATCTGAGTTAGGAGCATCTCTTACATATCCCCATAGCAGTTTGTACTAAATTCTATTATACTACTTATCATGGTGTATTGTAATTGTATGTTTTACTTGTCTTTCTGTAATGAATTGTGAACTTCTGGAGACCAGAGGCTGCTTTCTTTTTAACCTGTAATTCACAGGCCAGATTAGTGTGGGGCAGACAACAGATAGCAAGTGTAAGTTGAATGAATGACATTAATTATGCCTTAATTGCTATATCTATAATAATATTCACTTTGTTATTAGACTATGAAACTTGGTTGGGTAAAGGCATTGATTTACCTTCTTTATCCCATCTAGCACACAGTAACCATTTAATAAACACACATTACCCAAATCATGAGTTACAACCCAGTCTCAAATATCCCATTATATATGTATCAAATGTCCCTAAGATTTGTATGCATTTTTCTAATTCCCTGAAGCATATATTAATCTAGGTCAATGCTTCTAAAACATTTTAATTCTACACTGCCTGACTGTTCCTACAGTCTACTCTAATATTCCACTTTTAAATAAATAACAGGGGTAGCTGGCCCAATTTTTCTTCATTGTGGCTCAAACAGTATCAAACAGTCATCCCAGTCTCTACAACTTTAATTCCTTGTTGACCTTGGATGTAACAGGAGGGAAGAGTCTCAAACAGTAGAATTGACTTTCTTGCCCTATTATTGAAACTTGAAGTTTACATAGAGCAATGCAGCTTTGTTCTCTGTGACCGCAGTCAGTCTCCTTGACATCCAGTTTGAAAACCACTGGGAACTAAAAGTCTATGAAAAATCATACTCTCGTAAATTCAGATGGGAATTCATATGGGAATCAGAATTGGTACACAAGCAAAAAAATAATAATAGAAAGCTGAGGTTTATTGTTAAGGCAGTAAGTATTTCTTAGTTAGCTTTCAACAAAATTGTAGTCAGAATCTAATGTTATTGATTGATAAGTAAGTTGTATATAGGCCTCTGATTAAAGCTTCTTCATCTATTACTAAGACACAAAGGGAGTACTGACAGGCAATTTAAGTCAAAAGAAGGCTCAAAATATAAATTTCCAGTGGCTTTTGTACTCTGTAACCAATAGTGAGGGAAATTTACACCAAAGTGATTTTTACTCCCCATTGGGCTCATGCCCATCATTCTTTTCCTTCATGTGCCCTTATGCACCACAGGCCAGCATTGTGTCTCCATTTTTCTTTTTCTTTCTTAACCCAATTGTCACTTCTGTATAGGAGGTAATACCAATGCATGCTTGCACAGCTTCCTGTAAATTACAGAGGTTTAATGAATTCTGAGCAGTTCATGACCATACCCTGATGTGGTTCATACCCATAGATTTACAGACAGGTTTGGTTTACCACCAATCCTGTTCTAATTCTTAAAGATTTTGATAAATATCTTCTTGACTACTAGCAACGTAAATTTTCTTTTACTTGTTTACAGAAATATGCATTTGGATACAATGGAATATATAGCTTGGACTTCAGCAAATAGAATTATCAGTTTTCTCTAGTCACCTTATTTTTCCCCTTTGAAAAGCACTTCCTCTCTTAGCCAGAGGTCCTCATCTGAACCACAGTACAAGAAGTGACTTGTGTGGCTATTTTCTAAAGCTCCTGTGAAGATGGTGCCATTCTAGATTCATAAAAGAGAAGTTAATTCATTATATACAATGGATGTATAATGCATCAGGGCTTAATTCTCTCCCAGAATTGAAAAAAATATAGTAATTCTTTCTTTGCTTTTTAAGTAGTTCAGTGCTTCCTGAAGCCATTTGTTATTTAAAACCGTACTTAATATTTCTTCTTTGGGAATTCTCCCTGTTGCCTTATTCTTTGGATACTAAAATCTCTAAATAGCTTCATGCTTAGTGTGTGAATTTAAGAGTTGAGAGTATGAGGCCGTGTTTTTATTTGAGAGTTTTTTTAAATAAGCTTTTTAATTTTCTGAAAGAATCAAGAACTTTAACCAGCCTCTTAACATATTCCAAAGATGTTCATGCTTTGGCGGTAATGAATGTTTTATTGGTTGTCTCACAGTGCTTAAAAATCTGAGATTGGGCTAGATTTCAATCCCAGCCCTAGATTTGAAACCCAGCCCTGCCTCTTACTAGCTTTGTAATATTAAGCACTTGATTGTAAACTTGATTAAGTTAACTTGTCTGCACTTCATATTTCTATAAAATGGAAATGATACCACTTTAAGGATTGAATTGCTAAAGACTGCTTGGTGCAGTGCCTGATATGAATAAGTACTCAATAAATAATAATTATTATTATTATCAATACTGGTTGTTATACTAAAGGCCTAAAGGTAAAGTTATTTTTAGTTTGAACTAACTCTGTCAGACATATTATATGCTACATTTGTCACACAGTAGAATGTGTTTTGCATATGGTTGTTAGCCACAATCTGACTAAAATATCAAATATTATTAGCTTCACTGTCAACTTGACACAAGTTAATGTCAGCACTTGTGCCATTCCTGCCTTGCTTCTTTTTCCTAATCATTGTCCAGTGTATTGAAGATGATATATATGAACATATATCTACGAGATATATCTTTTTTCATTCAATGAGTTGACTGTCTTCTTCAGGTTTTATCTTATCTATTTCTTCAAAATCACTTTCCTATTTAGTGGCTGGATTATTTACGCGCATACACCTCACCTCACTGAAGATTATGGCTAAAAAGAATAGCACTTTTTATTATAATTATTATTTTAGGGTAGGAAAAAGTTTTTCTTGACCCCCTTAGGGTCCCTGGTTGGGTCTGAAAATTAAACTGACAAAGATTAACAGGAGGAAGCATACAAATTTATTTAATATAAGTTTTACATGACACGGGAGTCTTCATAAGGAAATGAAGACCCAAAGAAATAGTTAAATCTGAGTGTTGTTATGCTAGGTTTGATGAAAAGGGGACAGTCACAGAGAAATATGATGGGGCATAAAGTATGAACTTAGAGTAGTAAACTAGAAGAAACTTAGTAAGGCCTGTTCATTCTTATTCTTCTTGGTGCCCTTTTGTCTTGGAGAAAACGATGCTCCTTTCCTCAGGGTATAAGGAGGACACCTCTTGTTTGAGGGTGTTTTGACCTTTTTCAGGGGAGAAGGGCAGAGGAAGGACAAGAGACCTTCTTGCTTTCGCCATCTTCTCATACTTCTTCAGTTTTATTCAGTATGCAAGATGCCATGTTTTTGGGTAGCACATCCTGAACCCCATCATTATATTATCCTTAAATTCCGTTATATGCCATACTCTACAGACAGTCACCAACTTATAAGTGGGGCAAAGCAGTTTCCAAAGAAAACAACTTTATAACTGGTTACCAGATTCCTAAGCTAGTTCTCAAAAGTTTATATAACCCTTAATAAGCTGAAATGGTGCTACGGTTTAACTGAATTGAGGGTCAAATAGACATATATGGATTAATGTAGGAATCTATGTACCATATGTAACATTATTTCTTGGGAAAATGCTTTTTAACCTCTAACAGAATCCAGCTTACTCCAAAGTATTTTTACCCTGGCAAATTCTGAATGGCAACAGGATCTTACATTCTGTTTTCTTCTTCCAACAGCTCAGATAGAACATCTTCTTTAAAATACTCATTGTAGTGGAAGGTAAAGCGGGAGGGAAACTGGCAGTTTGGGGCAAGGACTTCTCCACAGCGCCATCAGTCGGTGTTTGTTGAATGAATTTATAAATTGAATGTTTATATGAAGGGGTTATGCCTATATAGTTAAGTTTCAATAAGCTTTCTATAGTATGGTATTATTATTTTCTAATTCCTCTTTCTAGTGAATGCTGATTTTTCTGACTTATTAAATGCCTTCTGTGTCCTTAGTATCTTGTAAACAAGATATAGGTCTTTGAGCCAGCTGAGCAAAGTAAAACAAACATATGACTGTGAATTAAAAGAGGTGATTTCTACTGCGTGGTCTGTTCATGAGAAAACTAATATATCATGAATGTAGCAAACAGGATTTTTAATCCTGTTAAAATATTAATGGTATAATTTTAAAGGAACTGGACTTTGAGTATCCTGTATCCATTTTGCTTTCTACATGAAAGTTCAGTCAGAGTGCCAAATGCAGATAAAAAACATACTTAGAGCTTGAAAGTCTATAATGCATCTTGATGCCCTGAATTAATGTAAAAATTGGATTTGATACGATAGTTATTTTTACTTGATTGTTTATGCTTCCAGGATTATTGCAGACCCTACCAGTAGGTCACAATTAGTCATCTAGTGTCTGTTGAACATCTGCACTGCAGAGTAGATATTACCATATTAAGTATATAGAGAACATAGCAAAAATTAAATATGGGGCCTCACTTAAGGATTTTACAAATTGGAATATTGTCTTTTTTTAAATCGTATTCTATGTGTTCAGGCTATGGTGTTTGAAAATATTACTAGAAAAAAATGCCTTTGGCTTGAAAATTAAAGCTCTTCAGTGTTAGCATCAAAAAAAATCCATAGGGAAATTATCATTTTGAGGTCCTGTGTTTACAAAATAGTCATGGGGGAATTACTCAGAAACTTATGAAGTTATCAGTAAGTCCCGAAAAGGAACTTGCATAGGGTAGATTTTCCTAGAATAGTTTTGAGTTCTTGGGATCTTATTTTATAACTTTAAAAATGCCATATTTCTTTAGGCCACACAGAGATGGTGTCACTTATTCTAAATTGGTGGTAGGTCTTATTTAATTTATTTGCCAAGTACGCACCTCTTTGGAAAAGAGAAATAAAAGCAAAGCATGATATTACATTTTATTTCCATTGCTTATGGCAAATTTTCACCCCTTAAATGCTCTCCTGTGCTCTGCTAAGCTATCTGACACATTTGAGTGGTATAGGAAGACAGAGGACTCCAGTAAACATTATAAGTCAGGATGAATAGCATATGCAAAGGAGATATCATTTATGAAAAGGAATTTGATGTGTTTTTTTAAGTCTACTCAATTGAATTTAAGGGCATGTTTTGAATCCTGTGGAATCCGTTGTGATCATACTGATAGTCTTTCGCGTGTATTTTAGGCACTTACCTGTGTTATCTAGTAACACCCTATTTTACAATTGCAGCTATCATTCTCCAAAGTAGATTAATCTATAATATTCACAGTCTTGTTAATCCTATGTGTACTATGTCTATTATTCAAGAGTTTTTTAATGGTATTCTTTTGTCTTTTCACAGCATCTCTCATTAAGATAGAGTTTTCATTTTATTCTCATTTTTAACAAGAATTACATAATTTGGAATTATAAAGAACTGTTGAGGGTTTTTCCACAAAGCACCCTATCATCATCAGTAGGCTAAGCTAGAAATAAAAATGGATAATGTATGGTAATACTCTTTCCATTAGCTTTTAAAAGTTCAGCTTGTGTAATTACATGTATATAATGTCAGAGTATTTCATAGGTATGCACATTTATCATATTCACTTACTTCTCTTCAGCGTAAGTATTTCAGGAACCCAGATTCATGTTTGGTTTTCCAGTGAGGTATATTTTTTTATCCATGAATAAGTATCAATGCATTGGATGATAAATTGTAATCACATACAGCTTTTTAAATATATGTGCTTATTAACATTTATGAATCTACCTTTTAAAGTGCTTTTGACTTAGTTTCCATGTGACTTATGTTATGAAACATAGTAATGTTATTATATAAAATAACATTATTTTTAATATAACACATCTCGATGTGTATTGTGAATAGGAAAACTAGAATGGCATATATCCCTTGGAATTGAGTGGGGAGAAAAAGTAGGTATGTTGGTACTCAAATGTTTTGCATTATAAGAAATTAAAAAAAAAAAAGAAACAGAGAAGTGGGGGGCAAGGGGAAGGGAAGAAAGGGAGAGATGGAAAAAGGAAACAAGCCCTAGTTTTTCATTCCCTTTTCTGCCTCAGTATTTTAAAAATTGGTCACTTATTCTAACTTTCCCATATTAAATAGTTGCAGAGCATAAGGAACAACTTATAGAACAAGGTGATTTCAGAAAGACCTTAAAGATATTTTTAGATTCATGTTCTATGAAACCCTGAATGGAATTCAGATTCATATGGACTTTTATAGCCATAGTTTTCAATTATATTAGCAATTTTCCTTGTTCTATTTCTGAGTCTGCCTTAGGATAAGAAAAGAAGGGTCTATTTTTGAAATTTTGTCCTTGCCATTCTGCAGTCAGTATTGCCTACAGTCATAAAAATCAGGCTTGCTGCTTTTTTTTTTTCCCTCTCTGGCAACTTGCTGCTATCCCAGCACACAGCAATTAAATCCAATTCTGTTTGGGCTGCCATGCCTGACTGTTCTTGTTGAGAAGCATGGCATGAACTAATGCATGGCTCTTTGAGAACGCTGCTGTGTATATCTGCACTGAAAGAAAACTTCTGTAGCAATCTAGCCCTTTGAATTTAGTATTAAAGCTGCAGTAATTAACGATGAGCTCCTGTACAGTGCTTGACAGAGAAGGGAATTCCCCAGGAATAAAAGTGGAAACTGAAGGAAAAAATGATCTTTTGCAGTCAGATGCTGCTAAATTAGTCGTTGGTACTTCTCATCTGAGGAGGTAGGCATCCTTTCAGAGCATGCATATGAGTGAGAGAGTAGGAAAGAGATAAAAGGATGCCATTGAGACCTGAAAGAGGTTGTATAAGGAAATGTTGGGTCAATTCTTAATCTCAAGTATTTGGCTCAAGAGTCTGAAGTAGTTTGGGTGAAAACGAGACTGATTTTAATTATCTTGCCACGAGATTTCACAGCCTAATCATCCAGCATTAACTATACTGAACATGACTTAACTCCTTCATACCATGACAGTTTCAAGCTGTTTTTGTAAGCAACCTTATAATTGCCTTCAGTATTTTAATTAGGAGCATTGGTTTAATGATCAAGTGATCTGCACCCTTTATTAGTTCCGTTAAGCATTTGTCTTGTTTCATGTATACATTTTTTCTTTACTAGAAAATAAACTAGACACTATTTTTCCAAGTGAAATAAACCTTCCTTTTTTCCTTTCATATTACAATTTGATCTTGAAAAGATGGGAAGCAAGTGAATGGTCCTGAAATTGGGCATTTAATCTTTATATTCCTAAACAATTTTTCTGGGCATGAATTATTAAGTTTTACCTAATTTATATCAGGATGTTCTCAAATAAATGTAAGTACAGAAATTGAACCATGCAACTGTCAATTACTCCAACCTTGATATGTAGGTTAATGAAGTTTGAACAAACAAAAAATGTTGTATGACCAGAAGTTCAGAATCATCTAAATCACCTCCTTTAGCTCATTTCCCTTTATACATAACAAGTTTATCTGTAATCTCCCCAGTTCATCTGTTTTAGAGCCATGTAGCACAGTTCAGGAGTTCAAAGGACAAGTCAAAATAATATTGGGTTATTTGTTCAACCTTAACTGCCACCATATAGCAAGGATCTCTGTAGCCATTCTCACTATTACAGGTCAGTGATAGTAGCATTTCTGAAGCATTCATTTAGGTACCACTCTTTCAGTCCACCTATATCACTATCCTTTCACTTGCAGTTATCTGTCTTTCAGCATAACTGACCTCTGTTTCAAGGCTTTGGTCTGAAATATTCTCCAGCTAGAGTTACCTACTTGGACTTTGCTTTACTGAGTCATTTATCCTGGTGGATGTAGTCATACTGTGTCATTGTTTTAAGTTGTGTTTGAAATCACTTTGGTTTCCTTTTAAATATCCCATCCACAAAGAGAAATTTTGCTACTGCTCTTAAGATTAGTCATGATGGGGCTTCCCTGGTGGCGCAGTGGTTGAGAGTCCGCCTGCCGATGCAGGGGACACGGGTTCGTGCCCCGGTCCAGGAAGATCCCACATGCCGCGGAGCGGCTAGGCCCGTGAGCCATGGCCGCTGATCCTGCGCGTTCGGAGCCTGTGCTCCTTAACGGGAGAGGCCACAACAGTGAGAGGCCCGCATGCAGCAAAAAAAAAAAAAAAAAAAAGATTAGTCATGATGTGTTTCAAAATACCTATTTTTTTTCTTACACACACACTTTTTTAAATTTTATAAGCTATGACTTTTGATTTTAAAAGACAGTTTCAGAGCAGGGATGATATTGGTGTTGTTAAGGTCTGCTGTGTGTTTTGAAGGTTGACGTAAGAAGTGTGAAGAGGAGAATAATCTATACGAATCCTCATTCCCTTATTTATTACCTCATTTACATTCATCCACCTTCCTAACGCAGTTCCCTACACTTCACTCTTTTCTGTGCTGCTTTCCCCTTTCCTTGTGTGTGTTTTAGAATAGAAATTACCTGCCTTTATCTAGCTGTTTCTTGTTTTCCTTTCCATTTTCAGTGAAAACCCATCTCAGCCACTGAGAATTAGAGTATGAACCTTAATGATTGTTGTTAAAATGAATATGTGTATCTCATTTTGCTATAAAGGGACAAAATGAGATGAACATACCTGCTCTAGTGTTTAAATATGGTGACCCAACCATATACTGTGCCTCAATTCTAGGCCAACTAGTTCACAGCAATCTAGGAGAGGTAATCTGGATGAAACTAGCATAAATGAATTAGATATAACATCTCTACAGGTAAAATTTCTAAGTCTAAAATACAGTGATCCTGTGAAAAGACTGTAAAGTATTTATGTGCCTTTTTCAGCTTAGATGAGTGAAAACATAATGCTAATGAGTCCAGGTTTACAATTTATAAAACCAGTTAGCTTCACAGCTGTTCTATGATTATAGACTCTAAACTAATCCTAAGTATCTTATTGCAGATATGTATGCAGAGGAAGGACTGAGGAAGTATGTGTTGATGGCTCAAAATAAACCTATCAGGAATTGACTGAGACTGACTTGAACAAATATTATAATGGTCAATCTATATTATACTAAAAGGTTTGAATTTTAGAATTTTTTAAAAAATCAAATGTCTATAATTTTCTATGACAGTTTCTATTTTCCTTACATTTTCAATGACTTTTGTCTTGTTTTTCACATGTTCAGTAAAGAATATAGATAAGCAAAGAGGGAGGAAAAATCACCCATGAACTCTCCCATGTTAATTGCTATTAACATTTAACAGAAAGAAATAACATGGATGGTGAGCTGAAGAAAAGAGAGGAGAAAGTAGGGAGTTCTACAGAGACAGTAGAGTAAATAAGCAATAAAGGAGCATGTATACAAGGAAGAATTATTATTTAAGAATTCCCTATGTGGAAAAATTTTAAGAACAGCTAGTAAATAAGAGATTTAAGAGTTGGAAAGCTCTGATGGATGCATTTCTGTGGAGTTTTGAGTTGATTGTGATTGTATTCCTCATGTAACAACTGAGCAATGCAAGGCACAGCAAAGCTACCTGAAGCAATCCTGAGAAGGGTTGAGGGAGTAAACTGGCTAATGGTGAAACTATCAAGGACAGTGGTTGCAATTTAACAGCATTCTCAGTACAGTGTATACTTAGTAAAGAGAAAAAAAATGATGAAAAATATTTGGGTTGAAATCATTGGCATTGGATATTTTTAGAATAAAGAGGGCAAAAGGGTATCCAGATGATCCCAGATTCTAAATGTAAGAAACCTAAGCCAAAGGATTTGAGTATGGACAGCATCATGTCAATGTCCTTTGGTAAATCAGTCCCCTCTTTTCTTTTTTTTTTACAGTTCTCATTTTTTAATGAAATATTTCAAATATATAGTAAAGAATATAGCTGACAAACACCCATACACTGACTACCTCGATTTAATAAATATTAAGGTTCTCTTTCCCTTTGGAATTTTTCATGACTGAATCTTGACAAGATAAGGTTTATATTCAAACTGAGTTTTCACTGAACTTGGATGAAAAAGAAAACTACAAAAATGTGTGTGTATTAAGACTTGGAAGTTATATTTTTCAAGTCAGATTTTAAAAAGAATGCAAATTTCATATAAATTCCATTTTTTCAATGTAGTAAACTTATTTTAATATTACAATCAACACAAAAACTGAAGTCCATTTAAAAGGGACTACAGTAGGTATTTCATATAATCTTATAAGGCAAAGTTATACACTAGGGGAAGAAGTATCTAAAACTAAACTAAACAAAACTAGAACTCAATTAATAGACATAAATTCTATTAATAGGTACTCCCAGGTCAAAAAGTTATCAGGTAAAATTGTGAAAGACTTTGAAATAAATGAAAATGATTATTGGCTGTCTTATCTAGGGCATCCTTCTGAGTCATCTCCTTCTTTTACCATCTGAGCTATTGTACAAGATTAAATTGTAGTATATGAATAGTAATGTAAATGATCCTAATCCATAGAAATGCACATTGTGTCCAGTTGGAAATACAATTGATTTTTGCTCAATTAATCTGAAAATTCATTTCAACATTCCTGATGGCCCATATATGTGTGTTTTTTTGATTCTCTTTTGAACCAATTAAAACATCTTCCTGGTTCTCTCATTAATTAACACTTTAGACAAAATCTTTAACACATGTTCATTTTATATTTGTATGAGAGTCATGAGTTTGTCTTTTAAAAAAAATAATAACTTTTAATAGTTATGCCTTCTCTGTAAGCCAAAAGTTCTGTTTTAATGACAGTGGATTTTTCTGCCTTTCCTTTGATTAAGCCTAGACATCCAAAACTTGAGAATTCAGAGAAAATGGAAAGGATATGTATAATATAAACAGGAGTCTAACAATAATATCAAACTATATCTGTTAACTGTTTACTTGGTTAGGTCATGAGAGACTTGATTGACAATATAATATACACCACACATGGCTGCAATACAAGGCTTCAGAAAACTTAGCTCATATCTCCAGGCCTCACAGGAACTGCCTAAACATTTTCTAAATCATTGCTACGTACTAATATGTTTTAGAAATGTCTTTGCCTTCATACATCTTCCATGTGCCTTACGAATGCTAATTAAGCATTTAGAGAAATAAAAGTCACAACTTTTTAAACCAATACTGTGTTTAAAAAGAAACAAGAGGCCCAAAATGGAGTCACTTGTGCTAAACCCTACATCAGCAAACCAAGACTTAACACTTAACCTAATTGCAGTTTCAGCCTCTCCCAGGAATGTAACCTTTAACTAGTCAATCTAGGGTTTCCTGGCCAGCACTGGTGAGGCAATCCACCTGATAGACACCTGCCTTCCCCCACCCGCCTCCACCACCCTCAAGGAAGTTAGCCTAGCCTAAAATATTTCTTTCTTTTGTTTATGACTTCCTTGTCTTACTGCCTTTCTGCCTTCAAAAACCTTCCATTTTGTACAGCTTCTCAGAGCTCCTAACTAATTACTAGGTGGGATGATGCTTGATTCATGGAATGTTGAAAAAAGTCAAGTAGATCGTCAAATCTTCTCACTTGAATTTTGTTTTTTAACAACTGCAATACAACAGCCTTTGATTTAGAAAGGAGAACAATGCAGCCATACTCTTACATGGTATATTACACTCAGTAGAAATAGTAGGTTTTTTGTTTTGTTTTAATGAGTAAGTGGTATGACATGACATTTAAGAATGTGTAGAGGAGGCAAATAATTTTTCATGTACCTTTCTGAGTTCTTGGCTGAGACACCTGTGATAAAAGATTAATGAGAGGAAAACAAAAGTTTGTTAACATGTATACCTCATGTTTACTTGGGAGCTACCAGGAAAAGATGAGTAACTCCCTAAGATAGCCTAAACTACCAGTTTAAATATCATCCTCAACTAAAGACAAATGAAAGGTGGGGGCAGTAAGTCCAGTTACAGAGAGGTTCCCAGGAAAAGCACAGCAAACAAGAATAAGGTTTGTTATATAGATTAAATTGGTGCCTTCTCCATTGACAAGATTTATCTTGTGATTTAAGAGTCATCGTTCTTCTTCCAAGTCCAGAGGACTGAGACCCCAGTATAAATAGAAATTTATTTCATAAGTGTAAATTTCCCTTACAAAAGGGTAACTTCTACTCTGTTTTCAGAGCCTCTTTTATGTCTGCTCTTTCTCAAAATAATCTTTATGCCAAAGAGGCACATTTCTGCTACCACTCAAGGAAAACCAAGGAGAATATTAAATCTAGTTAAAAACTCAGCATTTCAAAACTCATATTTAATGAAAATGAAGGTGATTTTCTTCTAAGAATGTCAGAAAATGATAATAGTTACAAGTGCTCAATAATTCAGGTTTTTATATTATTGACTGTATCTATTAGGCTTTATTTCATAAGATATACTCGTTTTTTTTAAACTTTCTATTCAAATACTTATCTAAACTAATCTTACTTGATCTTATTTATGAGAGCTGTCAAAATCATGAAAGAAATTAGACATCATTCTTTATTACAGATCTAGAGTATCATCCAAACAGAGAATGGTAATAGTATTGATAACAACAGCAAACACAGTATTAGTTAATACTCATACACTGTTCACTCTGGGCCAGATATTCATCTAAGCAAACACTTTATGTATATTATCTCATTTTCTTCACAGCAACCCTATAAGTTAATTATTGGTATTCTTCTCATTTTATACATAAGAAAACAAAGACACAGAGAGATTATGACTTATCCAGTTTCAACAACTAGTAATGATAGAATCAAGATTGAAATCCAGTTTGGCTTCAGAGTGCTACTCCCCAAACTGCCTTCCATTATATCATTTTTTCTTCATTCCTGCATTCACATACTTATTCTTAATGGTTTTCATTGCTAAGAGAAATAGTCAGGAGCAAAAAGTCAATGAAAGTTCAAGGTCTAATTAGGAATGCAGCGCTTGCCATTGGTAGGTTAGAGAGATAAGGTCATCTACTAGTGTACAGAGAAATGGATTTAGAAGTCAAGAGGGCTGAGTTCCGTTACAACTTTACTGTGTGATCTAAAGCCAGTAACAATCCTTGCTTTCTCATCTCTAGAATGGATATAAATTTCTCTTTAAAATAATCGGTTATTCATCTGAAAATTGAGAAATTGTGTCATCAATAATTGAAAATCCCTACTAGTCAAAAAATTTTATTTAGGTTTGTTATATATATAATTTATATATATATATAATTAGGTAGTTGTATTTTCCTCATGTTTATCATGATCAACATTAAAATTCTCAGAACAAAAATCAACTCACAAATATTGTTGGTACCGAGGGAAGACCAACCTAGGACTTTCAAATTTTTTGGAGGTCATTGAGAGTGACTCAATTTAGAATTAAAGCTTTAAATAGGAAATACATTAAGAATATTCACGATTGATGTTCAAATTATATTCCCTTGAGTCATAGTGTGATCAGTTCTATTCTTAGATATGTTCTACATATTATAGTATTCTCTTTGAGAATAAGGAACTCACCATGTTACCTATAAAGCAGCATAAATAGGCTTTTCATTTTTAATGGTAATTATTCACTTCACCAGCTGTGTAACCTGCCATAGTTCAGCTTCTTTTAGAAGAGGTTAATACTGAAAAAAGAGAAATTCTTCACATTTACCTAGGACTTAGGAAAGCTAAGTGGAATTTAAGACAGTAGTAATTCAGATGGTGGTGGGAAAACATTTAAGAATGGTCCTCTGGAAAAGATGTGTAAAATTATGTTGCTTATAAATATTGTCTGTGTGCCTGCAAAGATTTATGTTATACTTAGATAACAGCATTGTCGCTCTCTGCCTGTGGTCAAGGTATGACTGAGTTCAAAGAATATTAATTAATGATACACATTTATCCACACACACACGTGTGTGTGTGTGTGTGTGTGTGTGTGTGTGTGTGTGTGTGTGTGTGTATGTAAGTTCACCTTTGGTTAGAGAGTTTGAAATGTGATGACAGTTAAATGATTATTCCATTTAATTAATTATCTAAACCAATTGGAAAAGAACAAGTAAAGCAGAATTTTTTTTTTTAAGTCTGAGGTCTTTATAACTTTTTAAAAGCCATGTATCTTTTTTGTTTCTGAGATGGTCTGTCTATTAAATGGGCAGTTGCTTAATTCAGTGACCAATATATAATTTTCTCAAAAAGAGAAGGGCTTCTTTTATATGTGGTTTCATAAAGGGCAGCAGACGGAGGTGTTAAAGATTTCTTACAGCAACAAAATCCTAGAGATAAAAGGAAGCTTAAAAGTTATCTAGTTCAGAGTTTTTTTTAACATTTGCTCCCATAGACCCATTTGGGAATCTGGCAAAGCCTACAGACTCTTTTTCAGAAAAATGTTTTAAATATATATAAAATAAAATACATAGGATTACCAAAAAAACTAAATTGAAATCATTAGCAAAATATCTATTACAAATTATGATATAATAATAATGCCTTTTTAAAAACACATCAAATAACAAACTTTAGCAGCAAGTCATTAGACTACTGTAATTTGAAATCCTGATGAACATACACAGTATTTTTAAATATCCATAATAATTTGAAGCAATAGATTCTGCTATTATTACTATAATTTGTCACCTAAGCTCATAATGAAAGAAAATAGTAAAATTTAATTAGGTTGGTGAATATAAAAATGATAATTTTTTTCTCCATCACAGTAAATGGACCCCTCATTTTTATCCACAGGTTCTCTCAAGGGGTCCATCAACCTCAGTTGAAACCCCCGAAAACATCCTCATTTTGCAGATAAAGAAACTAAGTCCCATGGAAGTGAGATAACTTGACTAAAATCATACAACACAGAATTAGATTAACCCTTGCAGTGGTAACCTCACACCTTAACTCAGCCTTTTTTGAAGCTTTAGTCTAGAAATTGGCAATTATAGTCTTCTGTTTGTCCCTGATTTATGGCATGATCTGGAGCAAATTCTTTATTCTCATTGTGCCTCAGATTCTACCTATATAAAATGTAGGTGACTTAAAATGTACGTAAGGATAATAATAATGACTTAGATTTGTATTGCTCTTTTTCATTTACAATAGTTTTTACATATATTATCCTGCTTAATTTTCCTCATTTTATGGATAAGGAAATTAAAACTCCAGGATGTTGAATGTCGTCTAAGGTTCTAAAGATCAGAAAAGGAAAAACCAGTATCAGAAACCATACCACTGGACTCCAAAGAACATTCCTTTATCATGCTGCCTTTCACGTTATAAATAAAACTCTGAGTTCAGTCACATATGTATTGTGATATCATAAACACAAATTAAACACAAATAAGTGGTCATTGGGCTCAGATGAGCCAAATACTTATATCCTAATTTATCCAGATAAAGTGATGAATGAATAGAACTATGGAACGGAGCTTTTCTAGACCAAGTCTCCATTTTTGCAATAAGAAGTGAGAAGAGAAAGAAATAGAATTTAAGAGTCTAAGATTGTAGAGTTGTTGGCTTAATGTTGTTTAAATCAATCCTTTCTTTCCTTCTCTTTCAAGGTAGGCTAAAGAGGCAAGTAATCTGAGTAAATGCCAATGAGGTCATTTTTCTCTATTCTCTTAAGTTTTACTTTTATGAGTTAATGGTATTCAGTGAAGTTTGTTCTTTCAGAGACAGATTACTCTTAAATAAGTTTAATAAGGTAGAGAAATTAAAGTCAAAAGGGCCATGATACATCAAATATCTCTGTCATTCAAGTGACCTGACCTATGAGATACAGGACATTCTGTTCTCTCAAAGAAATCTTCTTAACCTGACCTAAAACCTATGGTATAGAATAACCTTTATTGGACTCCAAATGTCACTATTTGATTAACCTTAAGCAGTATTAATAGTAATTTGTTTTCCAAATTCTTATAATCATTCTATAGGGTATTCAGATATTTCTTTGCTATAATCCACATACTTTTCATATTATATCTCTTAATATTACCTGATCCAAATAAATTAAAAACATTTTAAGATAGTACAGGAATAGCTATGATCATACTTAAACTATAAATAATAAATTTGAATCTGCTGAGATTGAAAAAAACTATAATTACTACAAAAATAAACACATTGAGATTTGGCAAATGTTTATACAAAGCACTATATTTGACTTAGCTAGAAATATAAAAAGAATTAAAGTCATGGTCCTCTCCCTCCAAAAATAAACAGTATATTTGGGAACCTACATCAATAATTGAAATGTGAGTAACTATGAGAACTCTTAAAGTAGAAGTTCAGTTAAGAGGCTTTAAGAATTTAGGTATACCCTAAAACTAGATTGTGGTGATGGTTGGACAGCCATATAAATCTATTGAAAGCTATCAAATGTGTACTTAAAATATGTGAATTTTATAGTATGTAAATTGTTTCTCAGTAAGGCTGTTAAAAGAGTTCAGGGAAAGAAGAGATTATTTCTGGTTGAGGAACTTGGGGAATATTTTTTGCCCCAAATACAATTTAAGCTGTATCTTAAAGGACAAGTAGTATTTGGATCAGAAAATAAGCAACAGAGTATTCTAGAAAGAGGAAATAGCTTGTCTAAGGTCTAAAAGCTCAGGAGTACAAGAAATATGCTAGAGGAGCTAGTTCAGACTTTGCTCCATGACTTAGATTATATGGCTTTCATTCCTACCAGTACATGTGGCCATATGGCTATGACGTTTCCAAAAAGTTTTGGTCAATCCCTATTGAGAAAAACATATAACTGTACATGGCTATTTTTTCTTTCCATCAAAAATAAGAACTTGCCTCCATTTTGAGCTGATGAGAAAGTTATAATGAGGAGTGTGTATAATTCAGAATGTTTCACAGCTGTCAGTGGCTCCACTGATCATAACAACCACTGACATTTGTTTCCGTCTTTATAGCTTAAAATCACTGATACATACATTATTTCCTTTGAGCCCGTAACAGTCTTTATTTTACCGATGAAGAAAGTAAGATTAAAGCAGGGTCCAGAGCCTAAAATAATAAAGACATGCTAAAGTAAAGATCAAGATATTCTGGCCTGCTAAGAATAGGATGAGGGAGAGAAAATGGTAATATAAGTAAATGATCTTTAAACAATTAAAAATCTGCTAACTAAATTGCATGCCACACATGAATCAAAACCCATCTCATACAAAAAATAAAACAGATAAAGTTAACTACTGTCATCAATAATAGGAATCCAAAGTTGACATTTTTCCTAATAAGCTGATAAAACCCTCTTATTGACTGGAACAGCCCATGTTAAAATAAGATTTATCAACAGTAAAGAAAAGTACATAGGGAGCTTACTAACAATTTCTAAATAGGTAGTCATTTTTGTTATTGGCTTTTTAAAATTTAAACAGATTAAAATTTAAAGCAAACCACTGACATAGAGTTTCTCGGATTATGTAAGTAAGCATATATACAGAAGCTTAATTTTTAATTTAAAATGTAACTGCCAACCAGTAAAATCATGTTAAAAATAGAGAGGGCTTTCATAATGTCCATCAAAGAAGATGACTTTTGTTCTTGACTTTGACACCATCTGACCAACTGCTCAGAAATTTTAAATATGAGCCATATTGTATAGATTTATTCCAAATTTTTACAAGGAAAAAGAATACAAATTAACCCAGTGAGCAGCAAAATAGAGGCAGTTTTTATGAAATCTGAGTTGTGTTAACCTGCAATCAAATGTAATCTCCATTTTAATATTTACACATCTTTATATTGTTATGAACCTATTCTTGACATGGGTTTTATTTTGTTTCTCTCCTCCCTCACTTCTGTGAAATGCAGAAGGGAAAAGATGTTTGTTATTCACATATTTGTACCCCACTAACTGGTGTTACACATCTGGCTTCCACTGGAGAGCCCCTGACATCGCAGGGAACGGTGATCAAAATTCCACACACTAGCTTCAAGCTGGGGGCTCGTAGCTATTGCAGCATTGAAGGGGGTATTTTCCTGGCTTCTTTAAAATAAGCATGGTGATGGGATGGTTTAAGGGAAGAACACCTCTCAAATCACATGACCACTGCTGTGCTTCCGTGTGTCCTGCTTTCTTCATAACAGCTTGGCACTACATTCTTTCTCTGTATCTTAGTGGGCTTTTGTGTGTACAAGTGGGATGGGGGTTGGGTGTGGGGGCTTTCAGTGGATGCTTACACATTATGCATGCATCTTTCAATGTTAGAGTGATGTGCCTTCCCTTATGTGTCACAGATTACGGTCACAGATTAAATCTTCTGTGTTCCTGAGAGATTGGGCTGTCTCTCTCTTATTGGTGTGAGATTCATGTGTTTTGATGTTTACACCCTCAAATGTTCTTCATGTTGCATTAAACATAAGTTGAAATGTTTTCCCATAAGAGTTAGCTTTTCATGTTGGGCTGAAAAAGTCTTCATTTCTGTGTAGCAATTCGTGTTATTATAACCTATGGCTTTCAATTGTACCTCCCATAATGAAGAGCTGACTTTAAACACTGTGCTATTCTTGTTAAGACCTAAGCATAAGGTAAGTCACTTCTCTAACTGTATCTAAAGATTGTGGTTGTTTGTTAAAGTTTTCTCAGCTTTGTTTAAAGCATTTTCACTTTTTTTCCTTACCGTTTATTACGTGCTCTCCCTCCTTTTGTTTTCTGTTTCATTGCTTAAGATGTCTTAATGGACAATGTGATCTTCAGCAAAAATTATACATGTAAACACATGTTGAAATGAATTAAATGAATTATTTGATGTCTGAAAGCAGTCTTGATTAGTAAATGAATACCTTCATTTTCAGTAAGTCTCTTGTGTTTTTTATTTCCTCCATTGACTTTAATATACTGTTTCTACACATGATTTTAGCTTTGATTTCAGTTGAAAGGGGAATTAATTGTCAATACTATAAATTTATCTTAGTAAAATAACATAATCCAGTAGAATAAAGTAACAGATCATCCAACACCATACTTTTCATTTTTAATCCCTGACAAATTGGGTAAGATAAAGAAAAACAACAGCAAATCATAAAACTTGAAACAGACCTGTGTTACCTTTTTTATAGTCCATATTGTGAGAACAATAGTTGTTTCTCAACTTTATTCTTTCAAGTAAATCCCATTACATTGTGAGCTAGGCAAAGTCTTCATATTGGGATTTTATTAAATTAAGTCAGTATTATAATGATGACAAGTTTCATGGTACAGAAAAGGGCATCCACTGCACACATAAGTATTAAAATGTTTTAAATTAATTTTCTCAATTTTTTAATGTATACTCAAAATCACTACAGTAAAGAAGTTCATTTAATCATTGATTTTTAAAAGTGATTTCCCTCAAATCTGGATCAAATAGCCAATGTAATGTGAATGAGAAGACATTGGTTATACTGATGTTGGCAATTTTTGAACCCAGATTCAGAATATTGAATTTTTCTCATCATCCAAATTTCTCTTCAAAACTGTTTGAAATATATCGTTCTAAACTGATGTGCCACAAAGCAAGACTTGGGTTTCTTTATTAAATTCATGCTATGAGGGACTTCCCTGGTGGCTCAGTGGTTAAGAATCCGCCTGCCAATCCAGGGAATGTGGGTTCAAGCCCTGGTCCGGCAAGATCCCACATGCCGCAGAGTGGCTAAGCCCATGTGCCACAACTACTGAGTCTGTGCTCTAGAGCCTGTGAGCCACAGCTACTGAGCCCATGTGCCAGAACTACTGAAGCCTGCGTGCCTAGAGCCCCTGCTCTGCAACAAGAGAAGCCACTGCAATGAGAAGCCCGCACACCGCAACGAACAATAGCCCCTGCTTGCTGCAACTAGAGAAAAACCTTCACACAGCAACAAAGACCCAACGCAGCCAAAAATAAATTAAAAAGTAAATTAAAAAAAAAAACTACTTAAAAAAAAATTAATGCTATGAATGAATTTTTTGTTAAGTTTTAGGCCACCTAAGAAAGGGAGAGAGTGTTTTTTTTATTGTGGTTTTGATTTGGTTCGCTTTTTTTGGTAAAGCCAGCTAGTACTTCACCTCCATTTCCATTTAGACATTATATAAGTCTGTTGAAACATTTGATGAGACAATTTGAACTACTCATCTGAACTGCTTTGTTCATTGTAAATCTCTTGTTTCTATCCATACACTAGCTCCACTCTAGATTGGAAGGGCTTAAAGATGAACTCTGGAGGAATAGAGGATACGACTTAAGAGTAACTATTACTGATCAAAGGAGCTGCTTTCCATTCGCAAACGTTGCTTTGCGCTATGGGTTTGGCTCCTTCTGTTTCTACATCTTGTTGAAGACTTTCTTGACTTCCATTTGACTTCTTTGAATTCTGTTTTTGTCCTTCAACATTTTCCCCTTTCTTTTCCTTCTCTCTCCAGATTTTTCTCTCACTCTTTTGGCTATCTCCTGTGTTTTTTGAATCGTTTTTAAAAGTAGTTTATCTCTTTATTAAGCTTGTCTATTAATTTGTCTATTAGTGTTTGTTTCTTTTCTCCTTTAAGGCTGTACTGATATAGTTAACACTTATTTTCATTCCATGGTATGCCAACTTGCTTGTTTATTTTGCAGCAAGTTCATTAGTCATTCTTACCCTCTTGGTATGAATTTTCAATAAGAAATGGCAGAACATTCTGCATTGACATATTGTCCCCTTCTATAAGACCATACTTTCTTTTCTATCTACTAGATTTACCCTCCTCAAACCTCTCTCTCTTTTTTTTCTTTTCCTTGCTCTCGTGTCTTCCTTACTGTATTATTTTCTTTAAGTAGTCATTAATTTCTTTCCCATTTGGTCCAGCATTGTTCTCCAATAAAACTTCGAGAAAAGAATATAAGAATATTATCTTACAGATTAGCTTCTTCATTCTAGTGTATTTAAAACTAATTAAACAATCTGGGCCAAAAGAGAATAACTTTAGCATCTGGAATTATATTTCCTCTCTCTCTTTTTTTTTTTTTTTTTTTTTGGTGTGTCTTGTGTGTATGTGATTTTTTTTATTGTTGTTGTTTCTTTAAACATTAACAATTGTTTTTTTCAGGGAAGGACAACCATTACCCACCCTAAGTTGCAACATTACTTTCATAATTTGTTTCATTACAATAGTAGACTGTGTTAAGCGATAGAAATTAATTTGCTGTGTATACCATTTGGGGCAAGCTGCTGGGGAGTGGGAAGAAGAGGTGTGGAGTTTCAATACAGTTGCCTCTGAAATCAACAAGTGTCAATGCCATCCAGCATGGCCCTTGAATTCATCAGTTTTGCAACATGTAAAAGAATGTTCCACTTTGACCTGAAATATTTGAATCAGCATGAGTTTCTGATTGATAACTACATACACACTTAAGAACTGGCAAATAAATGACTTCAATTTCATTGATTTCCAATTGAAACATCTTTCATAACTAATATTATAATTATAATCAATTATTATAATCAGTAAATAACAAAGGTTATTAGACTCACATGTAAATATTGTATATGAAGATTTCTCTTTTCCCCTCATTAACATATGTAACTAAAAATGACTACCAGTGAACATTTGATTACAGCTTTATTACTTGAATTGCATTATTGTTTTAGTCAAGAGATAAGCACAGTATCTTTAATATTAAGCATCTGAATTCACAACTGAATATGTGGTAACTTGAATTTTTTCCCATATACTAATTTCCAATACACATCAATTAAAAAATGCCATTAGTTTTACCCTTGTCCCATGTACAATATTGTGCCCCCAATTTTTTTTCTAGAAATCAGTCCTTTCTTTAAGTAAGAAAAGGAAAAATTAAAAATATATGGAATAAGTGTAACATATTTTTATTAACATGTTTTTATATGTGAGATACATAAAGCCTTTGCTCCTAGACCTCAGGAGTTTGCCCATTAAATATACATATCTGGCTATCTCTGTTATGAGCCCTAAATTACTGAGTTTATGCTCTCTCTGCAGGTCCAGTCCAGGTGCAGCAGCAAGGAGAACATTCTCAGAGCCAGTGAGTATATCATTATTTCAGATGGACTACTGGATTAGAACTTGTGGTTCAACAAGAAGGAAAGCTAAAAATGACATTTTGGTGAAAGAATAAAGAAGAGCACTGGGGAAAGTTTATGTCAAGAATATGAATTTTAGAGCTTTTGCCTTCTAAAAATAACAGTATCAATATATTATGAATATTTCCCTTATCACAATTGTTTTTGCAAGTCCTGACATCAGAACTTTGACAGGACTACTGGTTAGGGTAGTAATGAGCTCCTCTGTGACTCCAAGATGAGAACCCTCTTTAATTGCCCCACTGCCAAAAAGTTATTTGAAAACAGACTAACTGAAAATAATGTAATATAAATCCACTAAATGAATCTAAAAAAGAAAAAAAGGACCCCTAAGCAGGTACATCATAATCATTTCATTAATATGAATTCCTAAAAGATGTTATCTTCACAGGCAGCATATTTCAGAACATAGTGCCCTAAACCAAAGATGAAGAAACCTTATTTTTCTGTTTTATCACCAATAACATTTGCATGGAAGTCATTTGACTTTGCGTATTATTCATTTTCTGACTTTGTGTATTATTCATTTTCCTATCTTATAAAAAGGAAATATAAATAGCTTTTCCTTACCTGTATCCTTGAAATGATGTGACATCAAAGGTTGTGCCTTGAAAGCTTTGGGATTCTAAGAGAAAAGTGCTGTATAAATGCTAATTTTGTAGATATTGTTCTCTGTCACTTAATATTAATGGTATCACCCTATCTTCTTCCTGATCATTATCAAGAGAAGAAGTGCAGGAGGACAATACTGAAATGGGTCCTTACTTATACCACTGGGAGTTTTAGTAAATGGAATGATTTCTATTTACAGTAGAATGTCTGTATTATTTAACAATTTAAAAAGTACCTGGAGAACTTCAAATAGGTAAAATTTTGTTTCATTTATTTTTTTAATGTAAGATTTTCCCATTTCTGTGTTGTAAATCTGCTACCTTAGCTTGAAGACCTTGAGTTATTAGGCAAGCACACTTCAGTTGTTTGTCCAGGACCTTCATATTAGAGTTATATAAAAATAAGTGCAAACAGGCATGTTTAACTTGTATACTTTTGTGAGTTTTCATAACATCTGACAGGCATGTGAATCTGAGGGAGGTGCTTCAATAATAGGAGATGTAAAGTCCTATAATCCCTTAAGACCTAAGGTTGAGAAAACTAAGAGTCAAGGAAGTGATGATTGAATATTTACTAAAATAAAACAACAGAAATAAATGAAATTTTAAAATGACATTTTTGATGATTTCCATTTATTGTTGATCCTGAGATGATGATGGATCACTGATAGTGATTGTGGTGATTAGGAATTAAAAAAATTTCTTACTGAGAACAGATTTCTTTGAAACCTTTTTCACCTCTATCATGGATCTTTGTGCTGTTAGAACTGCTTTCATTTCACTTATGCTCTAACTGGCTTGTTGGTTGTTAATCACTTTGGATGGACCTTATGATGGTCCAGGTTTTTCTGTTCACCTTTTCTTAGGATAAAATAATCATGTAGATGGTCCATATAGCCATTTAGATCCATGTAGAGAGCCCATCCAACATTGTAGCCTCTTAGTTCTGTGAGTTCTATAAGTTTAAGGTCGTTCCTCTCAATACTGCTTTAGTAACTCATACTCATGCCCATAGCCACACCCAGGACTTTTCATGAGCTGTTCTACCTCTGAACTTCTTAATCTCATTGCTTATTTAGTCTATTTCTATCTTTTTTTTTTCCTTCCTTTGCCATGTAATACTATATTGCAGTCATAGAGACCCTATTAGCAGTTCTCCCATTCTCTCAGTGCTATGTCCTGCCTCTATTCCTTGGGACCCTTTCCCTCAGAGCATAAAATATCCATTCCCCTTATTTTCCTAGAAAACTCTTACTTATCCTTCCATACTCAGTTCAAGTGTGATCTCCTCTGTGATGGCTTCTCTGAGTTCCCCCAAGGCAAGGTGACTAATCCTTCTTGTATACCCCATACAGTTTCTTCTATTTTAATCATTTTTTCATTTACTTACTGAATTAACTATCCTCAAGGAAAACATTTCCAAAATGTAGCTAATAAAAAGAAAACTATGATCAACTGCTTTTTTAGCACATATAAAAATGTATCAAAGCAAAAATCAGCAGATACTAGAGAAAGGAAAAAAGTTAGAACTTAATAGAGCTTGTTCAGAATTGTCCAAGGAAGAGTTAACTTTGGTAACTTTGTTCAAGCAAGAGGTAACCTTCCTTTAGCACCTCAAAACTATTGAATTGGCCAAAAAGTTCCTTCGGTTTTAAAGTAAAAATAAGAGACACATTTTTCATTTTCACCAAGAACTTTATTGAACAATGTATTCACCGTTTTGTTCCACTACCTTCTGCCATTTTTCAGGCAACTTCATAATTCCGTCTTCCCAAAACTTTTTATCTTTTTGAGCAAAGAACTGTTCCAGGTGCCTTTTACAGTCTTCTAGGGAATTGAAATTTTTTTCATTAAGAGAATTTTGTAAAGACCGAAATAAATGGAAATCTGAAGGTGCAATATCTGGTGAATATGGCAGATGAATCAGAACTTCCCAGCCAAGCTGTAACAGTTTTTGCCTGGTCATCAAAGAAACATGTGGTCCTGCATTACCCTGGTGGAAGATTATGCATTTTCTATTGACTAATTCTGGACGCTTTTCGTCGAGTGCTGCTTTCAGTGGGTCTAATTGGGAGCAGTAATTGTTGGAATTAATCATTTGGTTTTCCGGAAGGAGCTCATAATAGAGGACTCCCTTCCAATTTCACCATATACACAACATCACCTTCTTTGGATGAAAACTGGTCTTTGGTGTGGTTGGTGGTGGTTCATTTTGCTTGCCCCGTGATCTCTTCCATTACACATTATTGTACAATATCCACTTTTCATAGCCCGTCACAATTTGTTTTAAAAAACAGTCCATTTTTGTTATGTTTAAGTAGAGAATCGCATGCGGAAATATGGTCAAGAAGGTTTCTTTCACTGAACTTATGTGGAACCCAAACATCAAAGCGATTAACATAACCAAGCTTGTGCAAATGATTTTCAATGCTTGATTTGGATATTTTGAGTATGTCGGCTATCTCCCACGTGGAGTATAACGATGATTGTTCTCAGTGAATGTCTCGATTTGATCGCTATCAACTTCAACTGGCCTACCCGATCGTGGAGCGTCGTCCAGTGAGAAATCTCCAGCACAAAACTTCGCAAACCACTTTTGACACATTCAATCTGTCACAGCACCTTCTCCATACACTGCACAAATCTTTTTTTGGGTTTCAGTTGCGTTTTTACCTTTCTTGAAATAATAAAGCATGCCGCAAATGTTGCTTTTTTTCTTCCATCTTCAATATTAAAATGGCTACACAAAAATTCACCAATTTTGATACGGTATTTTTTTAATGCACACTGATATTGTAGCTGTCACAATACAATCTAACAAAATTGCTTCGAATGAAGTTAAAGACAAGTAAGCACTACTAGAGCCCTCTTACAGAAAAAAACCAAATGAACTTTTTGACCAATATTAAAACAACCTGTTGATAAAAGGCTGAGTTTATTCTTACTCTGGTGAGAGAAAGTGCCACTTCAACAGAGTCTTAGTCTCAGAGTCTCAGAAAGGGAACGGCAAAGTCAGGATATTTATAAGGTTTTGAAATTTGATTTAAAGCAGTTCTTTTAACGTGGGCTTGATTAGAATTAAATAAGGATCATGATATAATCATTTAGAAATCACGGGCATGGCAAGGCAAGGACTTCTGAGTCTTGGTGTATAAACCGTTTGTTGGTGCTTTCTGTTTAAGAAGCTTCTGGAATGAGCAATAAAGTTATTTATAACTTTTATCTTCCAAGGAAGAATCTTCTGGAATAGTAAAGTTATGCTGATAAAGACAATGGAATAGTAATGTTATGCTAATGAAGACAGTAAGCTGTGCACTTACAGATGGTTTCAGGTATCAGAATTCCCCTTGTGATCAGCCTAAGCTGAAAGATAGACCATTAACATCTAAGGATGTGATCAATCAATCTAGACCTTCACCCTTACTTAAGGAATCACAGTATTACATCAACTATCTAGGAAAGTTTTTTCAACCTTCATAAGTGTCAGTTTGCCTGCATTTGTTGTTGTTGGATGGTCATTTATTGAACTATTGAATGAGACAGCAGCTATATAGCAACATTTAGAACTGTGGAGGTCTCACATCTGAACCCTGCTACACAAATGTGAGAAGGATTATGATCAGAGTTTGTAGTCCTTTTTTCAGCCAGGAGCCAAAAGTGTCCAAAATTAAGCCAAGAACAACTATATGTCAACAAACTGGACAACATAGAAGAAATGGAAAAACTCTTAGAAACATATAATCTATCAAGACTGAATCAGGAAGAAATAGAAGATCTGAAGAGACCAAATACTAGTAAGGAGATTGAATCAATAATCAGAAATCTCCCAACAACAAAAAAAAAGCCAAGAACAGATGGCATCACTGGTTAATTTTACCAAATATTTAAAGAAGAATTAACACTGATCTTTCTCAAACTCTTCCCAAAAATTGAAGAGAAGGAAACACTCCCAAACTCATAAGACCAGCATTACCCTGATATCAAAGCCAGAAAAAGATACCACAAGAAAAGAAAACTACAGGCCAATATCCCTAATGAATATAGATACAAAAATTCTCAATAAAATACTAGCAAACTGAATTTATCAGTACATTAAAAAGATCATTCCCTGTGATCAAGTAAGATTTACCCCTGGGATACAAGGACAGCTCAATATATGCAAATAAATAAATGGGATGCATCACATTAATAGAGTGAAAGAAAAAAATCATATGATCATCTCAGTAGACACAGAAAAAGCATTTGACAAAACTCAACATTTGTTCATGATAAAAAAAAAAACTCTTAACAAATTTATAGGTATAGAAGGAACGTACCTCAGCATAATAAAGGCCGTATATGGTAAGCTCACAGCTAACATCATATTCAATGGTGAAAAGTTGAAAGCTTTTCCTCTAAGATCAGGTATAAGATAAGGGTGCTCACTTTCGTCATCCCTACTTAACATATTACTAGAAGTTCTAGACAGAGCAATCAAGCAAGAAAAAGAAATTAAAAGCATCAGAATTGGAAAAGAAGAAACAAAGTAGTCTGTATTTGCAGATGACATGATTATATAGAGAGAAAATCCTAAAGACTCCACCAAAAAACAGAACTGATCAATGAATTCAGTAAAGTTGCAGAATACAAAATTGACACACAAAAATTCAGTAGCTTATCTGAACTAACAATTATCTGAAAAAGAAATAAAGAAAATGATCCCATTTATAGTAGCTTCAAAAAGAATAAAATACTTAAGAATAACTTTAACCAAGGAGGTGAAAGATCTCTACACTGAAAACTACAAGACATTGATGAAAGAAGTCAAAGAAGACACACATAAATGGACAAGTATCCTTTGTTCATAGATTGGAAAAATTAATATTGTTAAAAATGTTCATACTACCCAAAGCCATCTGTAGACAGTAGACTATTCCTATCAAGGTTCCAATGGTGGGCTTCCCTGGTGGTGTAGTGGTTGAGAATCCACCTGCCAGTGCAGGGGACACGGGTTCAAGCCCTGGTCCAGGAAGATTCCACATGCTGTGGAACAACTAAGTAACTAAGCCCGTGCACCATAACTACTGAGCCTGCATTCTAGAGCCTGTGAGCCACAACTACTGAGCACGCATGCCGCAACTACTAAAGCCCATGTGCCTAGAGTCCATGCTCCACAACAAGAGAAGCCACCGCAATGAGAAGCCCGCGCACTGCAGCCAAGAGTAGCCCCTGCTCGCCGCAACTAGAGAAAGCCCGCGTGAGGCAACAAAGACTCAGTGTAGCCAAAAGTAAAATAAATAAGTAAATAAATTTATGTTAAAAAAAAACATTCCAATGGCATTTTTTGCAGAAGTGGAAAACAAAAATCCTAAAATTTGTATGGAATCATGAAAGACCCAGAATAGCCAAAGCTATCCTGAGAAACGAGAACAAAATGGGAGCCATCACACTTCCTGATTTTAAGCTATATTATAAAACTATAATAATCAAATAGTATGGTTCTGGCATAAAAATAGACACATAGACCAATGGAACAGAATCAAGAGCCCAGAAATAAATCCATGCATATACAGCCAACTGATATTTGACAAGGAAGCAAAGGATATTCAATGGAGAAAAGACTATTCCATAAATGGTGCTGGGGAAATTGGATATTCACATTTAAAAGAAGGAAACTAAGGACTTCTCTGGTGGCACAGTGTTTAAGACTCTGAGCTCCCAATGCAGGGTGTCCAGGTTTGATCCCTGGTCAGGGAACTAGATCCCACATGCGTGCTGCACCTAAGAGTTCGCATGCCACAACTAAGGAGGCTGCCTGCTGTAACTAAGGAGTCCATGTGCCGCAACTAAGGAACCAGCAAGCTGCAACTAAGGAGACCTCAAGCTGCAGCTAAGGAACCCACCTGCCACAACTAAGGAATCAATGAGCTGCAACTAAGGAGACCGCCTGCCACAACTAAGACCCAGCACAACCAAATAAATAACTATTTAAAATAAAATAAAAGAAGGAAAGTAGACACCTGTCTTACACCACTTACAAAAATTAACTGGAAATGACTTAAAAGACTTAAATGTAAGACCAGAAACCATAAAACTCCTAGAAGAAAACACAGGAAAAAAGTTCCTTTACATCAGTTGTCCCCAACCCCTGGGCCATAGCCCGGTGCCAATCTGCAGCCTGTTAGGACCTGGGCCGCACAGCAGGACATGAGCAGCGGATGAGTGAGCGAAGCTTCTTCTGCCGCTCCCCACCACTCACATTACCACCTGAACCATGCTTCCCATCACTTGCATTACCGCCTGAACCATCCTCCCCCGCCACCCCAGTCCATGGAAATATTGTCTTCAACAAAACCAGTCCCTGGTGCCAAAAAGATTGGGGACTGCTGCTTTACATGGATTTTGTCGATGATATTTTGGATATTACACCTACGGGACAGGCAACAAAATAAAAAGTAAGCAAGTGGGACTACATCAAACTAAAAGCTTCTGCATAGCAAAAGAAACTATTAACAAAATGAAAAGACAACCTATAGAATGGGAAAAAAATATTTGCAAACTGAATACCTGATAAGGGTATATTAAAAGTATATAAAAAGCTCATACAACTCAATAGCAAAAATAAATAAATTAAAAATCCAGTATAAAAAGACCTGAATAGATATTTTTCCAAAGAAGATATACGAATGACCAACAGGTACATGAAAAAGGCACTCAACATCACTAATCATAAGGGAAATACAAATCAAAATCATAATAAGATATCACCTCATGCCTGTCAAAATGGCTTTCATCAAAAAGACAAGGGATAACAAATAGTGGCAAGGATGGGAAGAAAAGGGAACCCTCATTCATTGTTGGTGGGACTGCAATTTGATGCAGGCAACAGGGAAAACAATATGGAGATTTCTGAAAAAATTAAAAATAGAACTTCCATACTACTCAGCAATGCTACTTCTGTGAATATATCCAAAGGAAACAAAAACACTATGTTGAAAAGATATCTACATCCCTTATTCATAGCAGCATTATTTACAATAGCTGAGACACGGAAAGAACTTATGTCCGCCAATGGATGAATGGATAAAGTAGTTGTGTCATGTATACACACACACATAGACACACACACACACACACACACACACACACACACACACTGGAATATTATTCAGCCTTAAAAAGGAAAGAATTCTTGCTATTTGCAACAACAAGGATGGACCTTGAGGGCATTATGTTAAGTGAAATAAATCAAAGAAAGATAAACCCTATATGATCTCACTTATCATAACAATCAAAAAAACTCCTAGAAAAGGAGATCAGATTTGTGGTTACCAGAAGCAGGGAGTGTGTGTTAGGAGAACTGGATGAAGGTGGTCAAAAGGTACAAACTCCCAGATATAAGGCACACAAGTACTGAGGATATAATATACAACACGGTGACTATAGTTAACATTATTGTATGGTATATTTGATAGTTGTTAGAGTATAGGTCCCTAGAGTTCTCATCACAAGAAAAAAATTTCTTTTTCTTTTGTATCTATATGAGGTGATGGATGTTAAATAAACTTATTCTATTAACCATTTCACAATATATGAAAGTCAAATTATTCTGTACACCGTAAACTTACAATGCTGCATGTCAGTTATATCTCAGTAAAACTGGGGAGAGAAACAAAAACAAAATTAAGCCAATCTGAGGAGTTTTTAGAAGAAGATATAGGGTTATTAGCCAAACTACCCAATTTTCTGACTTCTTTGTTTGCTTACTGGACCCTTTTAGTAATATAAATGATTCCAGAGAAGTATACAGGCATGTAAGAACAACATTCTTATCTAAAAGCAGCACATGTTTTTCCTTCAAAGGCCAATATTATAGCTAAAGCAGCTGAGCCACTGCCACTGTAATTTCATGAAACTTTCAAGTGAGGAGTTCTTTAGTCTTGGTGGCATTATCTAACTCACCTACTAGTGTCTGAATCAGAGCATGTAGCACACTCCCTACTTTCTGCGCCTCTTGTAAAGCTTGAAGTAAAGAGGCTTGAGAAAGGAAGAAAGAAATCCAGAATTTCTCTGGAGTGATCATGATATTTATTCTTAAATCAAGGTCCACTTTTCCTACTTTTTTAAAAATTAAATTATCTAACAATCTTTTTTTTCTTCAAAAAGAAACTGATGGCTTAAAAATGGATCTTGGATGATGCTAGGGACTCTACTGAAGGCAGGCGTCAGTTTACAAAGATAGTAAGATCCTATCCAGTCTGTAGGCTTTGTACCACAAATCCAATACCAGTAATTGGGGAACACCCAATGACCTATTTGGGATCAAAATACCCATAAGTGGTTATCAAATATGTTATAACATTTGGAGCCACTCATCAAAAATAATTCTGCACCATACAATAAAATTTAAAGTGTTGAGTCCATTTAGAGGATCTGAAACAAAAGAAAAATAGTAACTTGTAAGGTGTATAAAAGTGAGACAGCCTCCAAATAATATATTGTTGTTTCTTAGTTCCCTTACAAGTTCTATTTCTTTTAAAGTTTGCTTCCCACCCAAAAAAATTAGAGAATTATTTTGGTGGAGTCAAGAACCTTGTCTTCTAGGTATGACCTAAGAAAGGGTTTTAGATTTCCATCTCTTTGGCCTGTTACATAGTGTGTCATTGGAAAAGTCACCTAATAGTTGAGCATAGTTCCCCAGGAAACCAACAGATTCAATTTGAGGAAGTGGAACCAAAGGAATCTGGTTGGCTACCAAAAATAATAATAATAATGTAGTGCAAAACCAGTTTGGTTGTATACTTTAGCTAGTTCACAAGTAAATAACAGCCAAGTATTAGATACATACCAATGAATGATTAAGGATGCAAACGAAGTGCAATATTAAGAATAGGGCAATGTAGATAACAGTTAAAGAAACATTAAACCAGGGGAAGAAAGGGAAGAAAATAACAATGAAAATAAAGAACAATAGAATGCAGATAAAACTGTGGCAGTCCACCTTCTTATTCTATGGATCTTGGGTAGAAGCTCGCTACACTCATATGGTCAAAGGTCTTGGATGGAGGATGTCTCTTTCAGAGAATTGTCTGTTTCTAGAGGATTTCTAAAAACTCCTCGGCTTAAAATCTACAAATTCAGGAATGGATTATGCCTCTTTGGGAGACATGAATCCAAGGATCAAACCTTTAGAGTTGTATAGCTGTGCTGATTACTAACAGTACTTGATAAGGTCCAACGGGGTTCCAGAGCTGTCTTTCTCTGATGTCTCTTCCAAAAGACCACTTCTCTGGGTTTTAGGTCATACAAGGTTATTTAAAAGGGTGTTGATGAAAGGCTACTTGTACCTGTTTATAAGACTTGGTGTATGGCATGAATAATTCCTTGCAATATTTAGCCATATCTGCTTGCAATAGTGTGGAATTTAAGGAGATATTCCTAGATGTATGTGGGAGAGTTGATGAACCACAGAAAGATTTGATCTCGTTGCCATTAAAGACAATGCCTTAGGTCATGGAAGTTCAAGAGTTTCCATGTTTGTTCTCTCTACCTTTCCTGAAGATTGGGGGTGAAATTAGTAAGTGGCATATCTTTCCAAAACTCTTTAGTAATAGGCCCAGGAAAATGGATGCCTCCATCACTAGAGAGAAAGGTCAGAATTCCCTGGATTGGGAACATGAGATCAAGAAAATTTTCCTACTATTAGAGTTATAGCTCTTTATCAAAGGAAGGCTTCAAACCATCCTAAGAATAAGTAAACAATCACCATGAACATATTCAAAACCCAGAGAGTAGTTTCATGAAACACATTTGGAGGTGTTTAAACCTCAGGAGGGGGCCCTGAGTTTTGGACTCTTATCCATGTCCCACCTTTATATTCTTACCAGGATTATAGTGGTGACAGATGAGATAGAGTAAAGCTTTCCCATCAGTATTAATTATGTACAGTGGCAAATTTCTTCTTTAACTTGTGGGTAATTTCATGTAAAATTTTTATAAGATTCTGTTTGAAGTCCTTCAGTGCTGCTAAATAGCTAATAGTGCAATTTACACCCAGCTTTCTCGTGGTACCTCTTTTCTGACTGGAGCTGATTGCTAGCATTCTATAATAGGGGCTTTGAACTCAATTCGCTTTTGAAGCAAACACTTGGTCCCTTGGGGTATTATAAGGGCTATAATTTTAGTGAAGGCTGCCTGTCTGGCATGATGATTAGTCAAGACATTTCCTCTAGCTTCCATATTATCTCCTTTTGTTTGAGCTCCTATTTTTATAATAGCCACTTCCTCAGGAAGCATTAGAGCACTTAAAATTTCTATAAATTGCTAACCTTTTTTTTTTTTTAATTTATTTGGCTGCGCTGGGTCTTAGTTGCCATATGCAGGATCTTCATTGCAGCATGTGGGATCTTTAGTTACAGCATGCGGGATCTAGTTCCCCGACCAGGGAACGAACCTGGGCCCGCAGCATTGGGAGTGTGGAGTCTTAACCATTGGACCACCACAGAAGTTCCTAAATTGCTAACCATTCTTAACTGAGGTTCCTTCTGAGGTCAAGACCCTTCCTTGTTTCCAAAGCATTTCAAAATCATGGAATAACACAAAAGCAAATCTACAGTCAATGCATATATTAACCCTAATATCTGTAGCTAACTAAAACTTCTGGTGTGCTCACAGAGTTCTGCCATCTGGGAAGATTTGCCTCTGACAAAGGATCATATCCTAGGGATGAAATTTTATAAAAATTAGGTAGGAAGTTAGTAAAGAGCTAATTTTAACTCACAAAAGGCCTGTTCATGTTTGGTGCCTAGGGAAGAGGTTCACTTTCAAAGGACTTGGTTAAGTCTTTTATTGGCATGGCAATTGCAGAAAAGTTGGGAACGCATGGCCCACGACAGTCAGTGAGACTCAAGAATCCTTTTTATTATCTCTTAGTTAAAGTCCATATTCTGTCAGGAGTAAGAGATTTACTTCCTTGAGAGAAATCATGTTCTAGGTAATGAACTTTACTTAGACAAAGTTGTAACTTCTCTTTGGAAACTTTATCCTCTTTGTGAGTTAAAAAAGTAAGTGGATAGATGGAATCAATCTTAGAGCTCACTCCATCTTTAGAACACAACGTTACCCACATGTTGAATTAGAGTAGGATCACAGGGAAATATAAAGTCTTAAGGTCCTGGTTGAGGACTTGTGAAAAGTAGGAGAGTGTTTCAGTAAATCTTTGCAACATAACAGTCAAAGTATATTTTGTATTTTCTCAGGAGAAGGCAAACAAATATTGACTATTTTGACCTAAAGAGTCATTAAAGAAAGCAGAACATAAATCTCCACAGTCAAATATGCAGCCTCAGGAGGTACTGAAGATAAAATACGTTTGGGGATTGGTACTACATGGAAGTGGGAAATGACTATTCTATTATGGGCCTGTTGTGCTGAACAAATCCCTATCCCCACCCATGCAGCATTTTGACTGAGGGATAGAAGTGTTACAAAAACTAGTACAACATATGTTGCATCTTTTCTCTATTTACTTTTACCTGTTAGTTTTAGTGCTTCTTTAGCTTCTGGTTCAAGAGAGCATTTTACACTTTGGGGTATAGGTTTCAACGGCTTGATTTGGGTACTAATAGGTTCAGCCCCTGTAATCCTCCCTATATTCATAGAATTTTTGCTCACAGAATGAAAAAGTCTGACATCTCCTTCAGATCTTCAATTTAGGGTTGATTTAAACACAAAGATACTAGTAAATCAATTTCCAAATTAGCTATATTCTCTTTGCAAATAAGGGAGTCCTCAGAGATTTCAAGAAAGAAACCATCAGGAAAATATTTAACAATTCCATTATAGTACACCCTGCCTAGCAAGTTAGCAGGTATGATATCACAGAAGAAGGAAGAATGTTATTTTGTTAAATGTCCAAGGATAACAGTTATGAATGACATGGAACCAACAAAAGGATTATTAGAGATACCCACTGAGTAGGTTTTTTTACCCCATGGGGGAGATTGTGTAACAGTGGTCGAGTTTAAGATTGATAGTGTTTGCCTCTATATCAATAAAAAAAAAAAAAAACTTTTTTTTGGCAAGGTTCTCCTTTAATATTTAGAGAAATTTCTCCCTGGGAATTTAAGGGTAAAACAAAAAATATCCCTCATTAATTTATTTTTTTTCCCCTTTAGCTAAAGGGGAAAGTCAGAGCCCAGTCTACTTTCTCAGGAAGGACTTCTGGAATCGCCTCCAAAAGACTATGACCAACTTCTCTAGCTTTTCTAAACCCCTCTGGTTTCCTGTGCAGTTTAGGTTCTTCTGAGTTACCCTCAGGTTCTTCAATTCTGCTTTCTCATGGAATTTTTTGTGTCTCAAGCTTCCACAAACATAAGAACTAATTGTTATAGAACTGGAAGCCCTGGGTATGTTCTTAAAATTATTCCAAATTTCTCTGCAAATTTCACTCTGCCCTTTCTAGGCTTTGGAAAGTCATTGATGACTCTCAGCTCAGAGGAAGAACGGAGCTTAAAATCAACCATAAGGGGATTTTTTTCTGTTCTGAAGGAAGTTAAACTTTAAGAGGTAACTGAGCTTTGGAAGTTTCTGGCCAGCCACAAGGAAAGGGGAGTGGAACAGAGGGAGAGACGGATGGAGGGAAATGGAGGAGTATAGGATGGGGAAAGAGAAATAAGATAAAATCCACTAGGTTCAAGGTATGATTTTGGAGGATCTAAACAAACATTATTTTAAGTTTTTCACATTTTTATTTTGCCTTGACCAAGGAATTTCTTTAAGCAATTTTGGAATCTGAATTTCTTTTGGTTATTTCCTCACACCAATCAAAAATATCCAGCCCATTAGATGTTTGGAATTTTGTTCCTTTTTTGTCCTACAGCACCTCTCAAACAATTTTGTTTATAACAGAAGTTCCCCAAAGTGACCACTATAATTCTAAATTATCCTTGGTGAAATTAAAGATAAATACATAGATTTGGGGTATAACATAAATGCATGTAAAAAGTAGGATTCTGGCCTGGATAGAGGCATAGATTTAAGTTTAGACTAACGCAAACGAGAACCTGTGAATAGTCCATCCAAGGTGTTGCTTGGACACCTCATACATCAGACTCCCCAACCTAATGAGTGGACTGTCCAACTACAAACTGACGTATTTGTAGTTCCAGAGCATCAAAAGCTTTGAAGGGAGCTCTCTTCCACAGTCAGACTCTCACTAACAAAATAAGAACAAGGGAAGTTCTCAGAGGTTGATGGGTAACCCAGGGCAAAGCTTAATGAAAGGACACCACTTTGAGAAGAAACCTGAACCTCTCAATTCCCAGAGCCAGTTTGCAAAATAGACTTATTGGGGCCTACGCCCATATTTTTCCATATGAATTTTCCCCTTATAGAGGTATAACAGAAAATGACAAGGATAGACAGAGACAAACAGTAATGTTAGTAAGAAGATGGGTTCCTTATTCCTACAAGACAAAATAAATTTAGCTCTTGGGGAGCTCAAAGAAAATAAATGAGTGCTCAGTCTAATGTGAGACTTATCTCACTGTGGTGATTAGAGACACTCCCATTCCCCAAAGCAGGAGGGTCAAGGGGTCTCAGAGGAGCTTGCTGTTGTCAAATCAAGAATCTTGCGCTTTGGCGGGAAGGGGTCAGTCTTGACTGGGTCTCCTGATGGCCTCTAAGACTGTTGAATGTTGACTCCCCACAAATATGAGGTTAGTGTAGCCAGGGAGAATACCACCTTAACAGAGTATTAGTAGCATCTCAGTGTGCGCTCAACATTGAGGTATTTATGATATTTTGAAGCGAGGTTTAAGTTGAGTTTTTCCTTGTGACAGTTTGATTAGAATTGGGTAAAGATCATGATGTAACAGTTTAAGATGGGTGGATACAGCAAGACAAGGATTTTGTGTGTATGGTGTGTGGCTTTGTTTGGTTTTACTTTAATTTTGGCCTTTCTACTCTACAGAATAGATTTGCATGTAAGTAAAATTAATTACAACCTGAGCAAAGCTCAAGTTGAACAAAAGGGCCAATGCTAACTCCAGGAAATCCTGCAGGGATCCCCAAAAATAAAGACAACATGTTAAAGTTGTGACTTGAACATATGGATTTTTTTGGTGTATTCAGTCATTTAGCCACAGTCTTCACGTTGTCAGTCAGCATGAGTACCCAGGACACAGGTAAGGCTTATGTTAATAACAACCTAACCAAACTATATAGTGATAAGGAGTTATATTTTTCAGAGAAATGAGTCATTCCCAATCTGAAATGACTAAAATAGTTCATTTCACTTCATTCATACTCAAATTCCACTGGACTCAGAGATGAAGTGTCATCGTCAATTCCAAAAATGAAATCTTTAGGTAATGTTAGATGCTATCTAAACTAAATGTCATATGAGCACGTGATCCATAATTTCTCTAGTTGGTAGGTTTCTCTGGTTTCTAGAACATCAAATGAATTACCATGGCTGCCAAAGTCCACATAAAACCAATCATCAGTGTCTTTCCTTTTAATTTTTTTTAATTGAGGTAAAATTCACATAATGTAAAATTATTAATCATTTAAAGTCAATAATTCGGTAGTATTTAGTAAATTTATAATGTCGTGCAACCACCACCTCTGTCTAGTTCCAAAATATTTTCATCACCCCAAGGGGAAACACCATACCCTTTAAGCAGTTACTCTCCATTCCCCAGCCCCTGACAACCACCAATCTGCTTTCTGCCTCTAAGGATTTGCCTATTCTGAATATTTCATATAAATGGAATCATACAATTTCAGATTAATGTAATATGAGACGATTTTTATCTAGCTTCTTTTACTTAGCTTAATGTTTTCAAGGTTCATCCATGTTGTAGCATGTGTTAGTATTTCATTCCTTGTTATGGCTGCATAATATTCCACTGTATATTTATACCATATTTTGTTTATGCATTAGTCAGTTTATGAACATTTGTGTTTCCACCTTTTGGCTATTGTGAATAGTGCTGATTTGAACATGCCTGTACCTACATTTGTTTGAGTACCTATTTTCAGTTCTTTGGGGTATATACCTAGGAGGTAGAATTGCTGGATCATATATTAATTCTATGTTTAACTTTCTGAGGAGCTGCCAAACTATTTTTCACAGTGGCTGAACCATTGTACATTCTCAACAGCAGTGTACAAGGATTCCAATTTCTCCACATCCTTGCCGAAACTTGTTTTTCATTTTTTGTTTTATGTTTTTTGTTTTTTTCATTATAACCATTCTAGTAGAAATGAAGTGGTATCTCATTTTGGTTTTCATTTGCATTTCCCTAATGAGAAATGATGTGGAGCATCTTTTCATGTACTTCTTGGCCATTTGTGTATCTTCTTTGGAGAACTGTCTTTTGAAGTCTTTTGTCCAGTTTTTATTCAAGTGGCTTGTCTTTTTGTTGTTGATTGTAGGAATTCTTTATATATTCTGGGTACTAGACCTTATCAGATATATCATTTGCAAATACTTTCTCCCACTGTCTAGGTTATCTCTTCACTTTCTTGATAATGTTCTTTGATGCACAAAAGTTTTTAATTTTGATGAAGTTTTATATATATATGTTTTCTTTTGTTGTGTGTGCTTTTGATATCCTATCTAAGATTTCATTGCCAAGTCCAAAGTGATGAAACTTTACTCCTATGTTTTCTTCTAAGACTTGTATGGTTTTAGCTCTTATATATTTAGGTCATTGATCCATTTTGAGTTAATTTTTGTATATAGTGTGAGGTAGTGATCCAGTCATTCTTTTGCATATGGATATCCAGTTGTCCCAGTGCCATTTGTTAAAGAGACTATTCTTTCCCCCATTGAATGGTCTTGGCATCCTGGTCAAAAATCAACTTACTATAGGTGAATTGGTTTATTTCTGAACTCTCTATTCCATAATCTATATGTCTATCATTATGCCAATATTACATTGTTTTGATTACTGTAGATTTGTAGTAAGTTTTAAAATCGGGCAGTGAGAATCCTTCAGCCTTATTCTTATTTTTCAATATTGTTTTGTCTCTTTGGGGTCCCTTGCCATTTCATATGAATTTGAGGATTGGCTTTTCCATTTCTGGGGAAAAGAAAAAGGTCTTTGGGACTTTGATGGGTATTACAGTGAATCCATAGATTGCTTTGGGTACTATTACCATCTTAACAATATTAAATCTTTCAATCTGTCTTCCTTTGGATCTTAATGTGAGGCTCACTTTTACATCTCAGGCATTTGTACATTTCACAGTGAACTAGGTAGGCCATGACATGTAAGTATCTGATGGAGAGTCCATTCCCAATCACAATGTGTATATACACAATCTGTATACACAATATACACAATCTGTATATTTCACCTCTGGAGGAACTTTTATCACACAAATATCTCTTTCATTTTCTTGCCCCAAAGTGAAACCAGCATATCAATGCCAAATTTGGGATTAATATGATCTGCTGTGCCAGACTCCAGGCACCCCTCCCCACTTTTCCTCCCACCTGCTTTTCCAGGCAGGGCTTAGGGCCAGGCAGCCCAGGCCAATTGCTAGTTCTGCAGTAGGCCACCTCATGGCCAGCAGTGGAGACCAGGGCCATGTGCCCACAGCATGCCTCACTCCCTGGAAAGAGGTTGTGTACCACAGCAGTGCCCAGGGCCCCCACCCCCACCCCACCCCCAGCACACAAAGATTTGTGGATGAGGGCTTAAAATAGTCTTGGTGTTTAAACTGTCTTTGATACTGTCTATTTAAGAGCTAATGGGTCGGGATTTACCTGGCAGTGAAGTGGTTAAGAATCCGTCTGCCAATGCAGGGGACATGGGTTCGAGCCCTGGTCTGGGAAGATCCCACATGCCGCGGAGCAACTAAGCCCACGCGCCACAACTACTGAGCCTGTGCTCTAGAGCCCGCAAGCCACAACTACTGAGCCCGCATGCCACAACTACTGAAGCCCCTGTGCCTAGAGCCCATGCTCTGCAACAAGAGAAGCCACCGCAATGGGAAGCCTGGGCACCACAACAAAGAGTAGCCCCCCCTCACCACAACTAGTGAAAGCCCACATGCAGCAATGAAGACCCAACACAGCCATACATACATACATACATACATACATACATACATACATACATACATACATACATAAAAGAAGAAACACACACACACACACACACAAGAGCTAATAGCTCTTTCAGAAAATTCCTAGACTGAGTAATAAAGTTATTTGAAGTTTTATCTTCCTGGGCAAGAAGTTTCTGGATTAATAAAGTTATGATTATGAAAACAATAGTATAGTAAGGTCAGGTTTCAACTCTCATTCTAACATAGTAGTCAACTGTATTTATCTAGGCAGAAATATCCCTAGAGTGCAAAGTAATTTATCTGCACCTAATTTGGTGAAAAGGCATTCTTCTTCATTTAACTGTGTGTAAAATTCTATGCTAATTTCTGGAGAGTATTTGAACAAACTGTAAAAGAAGTAAAATAGAGGCTTTGGGATTTGGGTTAAACAACGACAGAACTGACTTTCTTCTTTTTTTTTTTTTTTAAACATCTTTATTGGAGTATAATTGCTTTACAATGGTGTGTTAGTTTCTCCTTTATAACAAAGTGAATCAGCTATACATATATATATATCCCCATATCTCCTCCCTCTTGCATCTCCCTCACACCCTCCCTATCCCACCCCTCTAGGTGGTCACAAAGCACTCAGCTGATCTCCCTGTGCTATGCAGCTGCTTCCCACTAGCTAGCTGTTTTACATTTGGTAGTATATATAAGGCTATCTATTTTACATTTGGTAGTATATGTAAGTCCATTGCCACTCTCTCACTTCATCCCAGCTTACCCTTCCCCCTCTCCACGTCCTCAAGTTCATTCTCTATGTCTGCATCTTTATTCCTGTCCTGTCCCTAGGTTCTTCATAACCTTTTTTTTTTTTAGATTACATATATATGTGTTAGCATACAGTATTTATTTTTCTATTTCTGACTGACTTCACTCCATATGACAGTCTCTAGGTCCATCCACCTCACTACAAATAACTCAGTTTCATTTCTTTTTATGGCTGAGTAATATTCCATTGTATATATGTGCCACATCTTTTTTTTTTTTTTTTGCGGTACGTGGGCCTCTCACTGTTGTGGCCTCTCCCGCTGCGGAGCACAGGCTCCGGACGCGCAGGCTCAACGGCCATGGCTCACGGGCCCAGCCACTCCGCGGCATGTGGGATCCTCCCGGACCGGGGCACGAACCCGTGTCCTCTGCATTGGCAGGTGGACTCTCAACCACTGCGCCACCAGGGAAGCCCCACATCTTTTTTTTCTTTTTTTTTTAACATTTTTATTGGAGTATAATTGCTTTACAATGGTGTGTTAGTTTCTGCTTTATAACAAAGTGAATCAGTTATGCATATACATATATCCCCATATCTCTTCCCTCTTGTGTCTCCCTCCCTCCCACCCTCCCTATCCTACCCTTGTAGCTGGTCACAAAGCACCGAGCTGATCTTCCTGTGCTATGCAACTGCTTCCCACTAGCTATCTATTTTACATTTGGTAGTGTATATATGTCCATCCATACACTACCACTCTCTCACTTTCTCCCAGCTTACCCTTCCCCCTCTCCATGTCCTCAAGTCCATTCTCTAGTAGGTCTGCATCTTTATTCCCATCTTGCCCCTAGGTTCTTCATGACCACTTTTTTTTTTTTTTTAGATTCCATATATATGTGTTAGCATACAGTATTTGTTTTTCTGACTACTTCACTCTGTGTGAGAGACTCTACGTCCATCCACCTCACTACAAATAACTAAATTTCGTTTCTTTTTCTGGTTGAGTAATATTCCATTGTATATATGTGCCACATCTTCTTTATCCATTGAGCTGTCAATGGACACTAAGGTTGCTTCCATGTCCTGGCTATTGTAAATAGAGCTGCAATGAACTCTGTGGTACCTGACTCTATTTTAATTATGATTTTCTCAGGGTATATGCCCAGAAGTGGGATTGCTGGGTCATATGGTAGTTCTATTTTCAGTTTTTTAAGGAACTGCTGTACTGTTCTCCATAGTGGCTGTATCAATTTACATTCCCAGCAACAGTACAAGAAGATTCCCTTTTCTCCACACCCTCTCCAGCATTTATTGTTCGTAGATTTTTTGATGATGGCCATTCTGACTGGTGTGAGGTGATATTTCATTGTAGTTTTGATTTGCATTTCTCTAATGATCAGTGATGTTCAGCATCCTCTCATGTGTTTGTTGGCGATCTGTATATGTTCTTTGGAGAAATGTCCATTCAGGTCTTCTGCCCGTTTTTGGATTGGGTTGTCTGTTTTTTTGATATTGAGCTGCATGAGCTGCTTCTAAATTTTGGAGATTAATCCTTTGTCAGTTGCTTCATTTGCAAATATTTTCTCCCATTCTCAGGGTTGTCTTTTTGTCTTGTTTATGGTTTCTTTTGCTGTGCAAAAGCTTTTAAGCTTCATTAGGTCCAATTTGTTTATTTTTTATTTTATTTCCATTTCTCTAGGAGGTGAGTCAAAAAGGATCTTGCTGTGGTTTATGTCATAGAGTGTTCTGCCTGTGTTTTCCTCTAAGAGTTTTATAGTGTCTGGCCTTACATTTAGGTCTTTAATCCATTTTGAGTTTATTTTTGTGTATGGTGTTAGGGAGTGTTCTAACTTCATTCTTTTACATGTAGCTGTCCAGTTTTCCCAGCACCACTTACTGAAGAGGCTGTCTTTTCTTCATTGTATATTCTTACCTCCTTTATCAAAAATAAGGTGACCATATGTGCATGGGTTTATCTCTGGGCTTTCCATCCTGTTCCATTGATCTGTATTTCTGTTTTTGTGCCAGTACCATACTGTCTTGATTACTGTGGCTTTGTAGTATAGTGTGAAGTCAGGGAGCCTAATTCCTCCAGCTCTGTTTTTCTTTCTCGAGATTGCTTTGGCTATTTGGGGTCTTTTGTGTTTCTGTACAAATTGTGAAATTTTTTGTTCTAGTCTCTGAAAAATGCCATTGGTAGTTTGATACGAATTGCATTGAATCTGTAGATTACATTGGGTAGTATAGTCATTTTCACAGTGTTGTTTCTTCCAATCCAAGAACATGGTATATCTCTCCATCTGTTTGTATCATCTGTAATTTCTTTCATCAGTGTCTTATCGTTTTTTAGAGACAGGTCTTTTGTCTCCTTTGGTAGGTTTATTCCTAGGTATTTTTTTCTTTTTGTTGCAATGGTAAATGTGATTGTTTCCTTAATTTCTCTTTCAGATTTTTCATCATTAGTGTATAGGAATGCAAGAGATTTCTGTGCATTAGTTTTGTATCCTGCTACTCTACCAAGTTCATTGATTAGCTCTGGTAGTTTTCTAGTAGCATTTTTAGGATTCTCTATGTATAGTATCATGTCATCTTCAAACAGTGACAGCTTTACTTCTTCTTTTCTGATTTGGAATCCTTTTATTTCTTTTTCTTCTCTGATTACTGCGGCTAAAACTTCCAAAACTATATTGAATAATATTGGTGATAGGGGACAACCTTGTCTTGTTCCTGGTCATAGAGGAAATGGTTTCAGTTTTTCACCATTGAGAACGATGTTGGCTGTGGGTTTGTCATACACGGCCTTTATTATGTTGAGGTAAGTTCCCTCTATGCCTACTTTCTGGGCGGTTTTTATCATAAATGGGAGTTGAATTTTGTTGAAAGATTTTTCTGCATCTATTGAGATGATCATATGTGATCATATGGTTTTTCTCCTTCAATTTGTTAATACGGTGTATCAGATTGATTGATTTGTGTATATTGAAGAATGCCTGCATTCCTGGGATAAATCCCACTTGATCATGCTGTATGATCCTTTTAATGTGCTGTTGGATTCTGTTTGCTAGTATTTTGTTGAGGATTTTTGCATCTATGTTCATCAGTGATACTGGCCGGTAGTTTTCTTTTTTTGTGACATCTTTGCCTGGTTTTGGTATCAGGGTGATGGTGGCCTCATAGAATGAGTTTGGGAGTGTTCCTCCCTCTGCTATATTTTGGAAGAGTTTGAGAAGGATAGGTGTTAACTCTTCTCTAAATGTTTGATAGAATTCGCCTGTGAAGCTATCTGGTCCTGGGCTTTTGTTTGCTGGAAGATTTTTAATCACAGTCTCAATTTCAGTGCTTGTGATTGGTCTGTTTATATTTTCTATTTCTTCCTGGTTCAGTCTCAGAAGGTTGTGCTTTTCTAAGAATCTGTCCATTTCTTCCAGGTTGTCCATTTTATTGGCATATAGTTGCTTGTAGTAATCTTTCATGATCTTTTGTATTTCTACAGTGTCAGTCGTTACTTATCCTTTTTCATTTCTAATTCTATTGATTTGAGTCTTCTCCCTTTTTTTCTTGATGAGTCTGGCTAATACTTTTTCAATTTTGTTTATCTTCTCAAAGAACCAGCTTTTAGTTTTATTGATCCTTGCTATCATTTCCTTCATTTCTTTTTCATTTATTTCTGATCTGATTTTTATGATTTCTTTCCTTCTGCTAACTTTGGGATTTTTTAATTCTTTTTTCTCCAATTGCTTTAGGTGTAAGGTTAGGTTATTTATTTGAGAGGTTTGTTGTTTCTTGCAGTAGGATTGTATTGCTGTAAACTTCCCTCTTAGAACTGCTTTTGCTACATCCCATAGGTTTTGGGGTCATCATGTTTTCATTGTCATTTGTTTCTAGGTATTTTTTGTTTTCCTGTTTGATTTCTTCAGTGATCTCTTGGTTATTAAGTAGTGTATTGTTTAGCCTCCATGTGTTTGTATTTTTTACAGATTTTTTTCCTGTAATTGATATCTAGTCTCATAGCATTGTGGTCAGAAAAGATACTTGATACAATTTCAATTTTCTTAAATTTACCAAGGCTTGATTTGTGACCCAAGATATGATCTATCCTGGAGAATGTTCCATGAGCACTTGAGAAGATAGTGTATTCTGTTGTTTTTGGATCGGAATGTCCTATAAGTATCAATTAAGTTCATCTTGTTTAATGTATCATTTAAAGCTTGTGTTTCCTTATTTATTTTCATTTTGGATGGTCTGTCCAGTGGTGATAGTGGGGTGTTAAAGTCCCATACTATGATTGTGTTACTGTCAATTTCCCCTTTTATGGCTGTTGGCATTTGCCTTACGTATTGAGGTGCTCCTATGTTGGGTGCATATTTACAGTTGTTATATCTTCTTCTTGGATCGATCCCTTGATCATTATGTAGTGTTCTTCTTTGGCTCTTTTAACAGTCTTTATTTTGAAGTCTGTTAACTCTGATCTGAGAATTGCTACTCCAGCTTTCTTTTGATTTCCCTTTGCATGGAATATCTTTTTCCATACTCTCACTTTCAGTCTGTATGTGTCCCTCGGTCTGAAGTGGGTCTCTTGTAGACAGCATATATATGCCTCTTGTTTTTGTATCCATTCCGCCAGTCTGTGTCTTTTGGTGGGAGCGTTTAATCCATTTACATTTAGGGTAATTATCGATAATGTATGTTCCTATTACCATTTTCTTAATTGTTTTAGTTTTGTTACTGTAGGTTTTTCCTTCTCTTGTGTTTCCTGCCTAGAGAAGTTCCTTTAGCATTTTTTGTAAAGCTGGTTTGGTGGTGCTGAATTCTCTTAGCTTTTGCGTGTCTGTAAAGCTTTTAATTTCTCCGTCAAATCTGAATGAGATCCTTCCTGGTAGAGTAATCTTGGTTGTAGGTTTATCCCTTTCATCACTTTAAATATGTCCTGCCACTCCCTTCTGGCTTGCACAGTTTCTGCAGAAAGATCACCTGTTAACCTTATGGGGATTCCCTTGTATGTTATTTGTTGTTTTTCCCTTGCTGCTTTTAATATTTTTCCTTTGTATTTAATTTTCCATAGTTTGATTAATATGTGTCTTGGCATGTTTCTCCTTGGATTTATCTTGTGTGGGACTTTCTGTGCTTCCTGGACTTGTTTGACTATTTCCTTTACCATATTAGAGAAGTTTTCAACTATAATCTCTTCAAATATTTTCTCAGTCCCTTTCTTTTTCTCTTCTTCTTCTGGGACCCCTATAATTCAAATGTTGGTGCATTTAATATTGTCCCAGAGTTCTCTAAGACTGTCCTCAATTCTTTTCATTCTTTTTCATTATTCTGCACTGAAGTAGTTTTTTCCACTATTTTATCTTCCAGGTCACTTATCCGTTCGTCTGTCTCAGTTATTCTGCTACTGATTCCTTCTAGAGATTTTTTAATTTCAGTTATTTTGTTGTTCATCATTGTTTGTTTGTTCTTTAGTTCTTCTAGGTCCTTGTATTTTCTCCATTCGATTTCCAAGATTTTGGATCATCTTTACTATCATTACTCTGAATTTTTTTTCAGGTAGACTGCCTATTTCCTCTTCGTTTGTTTGGTCTGGTGGGTTTTTACCTTGCTCCTGTATCTGCTACGTTTCTCTGTCTTCTCATTTTGCTTGACTTACTGTGTTTGGGGTCTTCTTTTTGCAGGCAGGAGGTTCATAGTTCCCACTGTTTTTGGTGTCTGCCCCAGTAGCTAAGGTTGGTTCAGTGTGTTGTGTAGGCTTCCTGGTGGAGGGGACTAGTGCCTGTGTTCTGTTGGATGAGGCTGGATCTTGTCTTTCTGGTGGGCAGGACCACATCCGGTGGTGTGTTTTGGGGTGTCTGTGACCTTACTATGATCTTAGGCAGCCTCTCTGCTAATGGGTGGGGTTGTGTTCCTGTCTTGCTAGTTGTTTGGCATAGGGTGTCCAGCACTGTAGTTTGCTTGTTGTTGAGTGGAGCTGGGTCTTAGCATTGAGATGGAAATCTCTGGGAGAGCTTTCGCCTTTTGATATTCCATGGAGCTGGGAGGTCTCTGGTGGTTCAGTGTCCTGAACTCGGCTCTCCCACCTCAGAGGCACAGGCCTGACACCTGACTGGAGCCCCAAGACCCTGTCAGCCACACGGCTCAGAAGAAAAGGGAGAAAAAAAGAAAGAAAGAAAGCAAAAAGGAAAATAAAAAGAAATAAAGTTATTAAAATAAAAAAAATTTAAATTATTAAAAAAAAATTAAGTAATAAAAAAAAAGAAAGAAGAAAGCAACCAAACCAAAAAACAAATCCACCAATGATAACAAGTGCTAAAATTATATTAAAAAAATAAAATAATGGACAGACAGAACCCTAGGACAAATGGTAAAAGCAAAACTATACAGACAAAATCACACAAGGAAGCATACACATACACACTCACAAAAAGAGAAAAAGGAAAAAAATATATATATATGTAAAAACAAAGAACAATCAAATCAATAAACAAATCTACCAACGATAATAAACTCTAAATACTAAACTAAGATAAAAATAAAACCAGAAACCAGTCAGTCACATTCAGCAAACCCCAAGTCTTCAGTTGCTCCCAAAGTCCACCACCTCAATTTTGGGATGATTTCTTGTCCATTCATGTTTTCCACAGATGCAGGGTACATCAACTTGACTGTGGAGATTTACTCCACTGCTCCTGAGGGCGCTGGGAGAGATTTCCCTTTCTCTTCTTTGTTCACACAGCTCCTGGGGTTCAGCTTTGGATTGGCCCTGCCTCTGCTTGTAGGTTGCCTGAGGGCATCTGTTCCTGGCCAGACAGGATGGGGTTGAAGGAGCAGCTGATTAGGGGTCTCTGGCTCGCTCAGGCTGGGGAGAGGGAGCGGTACGGAATGCAGGGCGAGCCTGCGACGGCAGAGGCCAGCATGAGGCGTGCCGTGTGTTCTCCCGGGGAAGTTGTCCCTGGATCACGGGACCCTGGCAGTGGCGGGCTGCACAGGCTCCCTGGAAGGGAGGTGTGGATAGTGACCTGTGCTTGCACACAGGCTTCTTGGTGGCTGCAGTAGCAACCCTAGCATCTCATGCCCAGTTTTTGGTGTCTGCGCTGATAGCCGCGGCTCGCTGCTGTCTCTGGAGCTCGTTTAGGCAGTGCTCTGAATCACCTCCCCTCGCACACCCCGAAACAATGGTCTTTTGCCTCTTAGGCAGATCCAGGCTTTCTCCTGGATTCCCTCCCGGCTAGCTGTGGCACAGTAGCCCGCTTTGGGCCGTGTTCATGCAGCCAACCCCGGTCCTCTCCCTGGGATCTGATCTCCGAAGCCTGAGCCTCAGCTCCCAGCCCCCACCCTCCCTGGCGGGTGAGCAGACAAGCCTCTCAGGCTGGTGAGTGCTGTTCGGCACCGATCCTCCATGCGGGAATCTCTCCGCTTTGCCCTGTGCCACCCTGTTGCTGCGCTCTCCTCCGTGGCTCCGAAGCTTCCCCACCCCACCCCCGCCCACATCCCATCTCCGCCAGTGAAGGGGCTTCCTAGTTTGTGGGAACTTTTCCTCCTTCACAGCTCCCTCCCAGTGGTGCAGGTCCCATCCCTATTCTTTTTCTCTGTTTTTTTTTTTTTTCTTTTGCCCTACCGAAGTACGTGGGGAGTTTCTTGCCTTTGGGAAGTCTGAGGTCTTCTGCCAGCATTCAGTAGGTGTTCTGTAGGAGTTGTTCCACATGTAGATGTATTTCTGATATATTTGTGGAGAGGAAGGTGATCTCCATGTCTCACTCCTCCACCATCTTGAAGGTCTCCTCTGACTTTCTTCTTTAAATGAATTAAGACATTTTATTACTTCAGTAGCAAGAAACTGGAATAATGATTCAGTCGAGTCACTACTGGAGTAAAGGATTTCCCATAGCTCTATTTTGAAACTGACTCAGCATTGTCCTTCTTTTCAAGCAACTCTTTTCTTCCAAATTGTTTTGCCAGTTCTCAAAGACTAGCACATTCATCTCAGGTTTCAAATTGGCTTTTAATTTCAAAGTAATTTTATCTTACAGACACATTTACTTGAAGACATTACTGTTTTTTTGGAAACACTCATTGTATGATAAAACAGGGTTCAGTGGGATGCAGATGAGATAAATGTCATTCATTAGAATTCTTACCATAACTATTAAATGAAAATTTTAAGATATGTTAGTTTATCTGCAGCTCCTAACTTTCTGTGAGGCTTTGCTTTTTCTACTTTATGCATAAAAAGTTGCTAGTCTTATTCTAATCAACTGAATTTTATGATTTTTTAGAGTTCCTCTCAGGACCTTAATACTTCAGGCAAAGGTTTCAGGAGTTAGATTTACTTCTGTTTTATTTTATAATTAATTATTTTCTATCTATAACCTTACTTATATCTCCTTCTGTTCACATACTTTTAATATCCATACATAAATGTGATACTGCCTTTATGTATGGATATTACGTACATAATATTCACACATAATGGATCATCTTTTTAATGATGCCATCATCACCTTAATGATAGTGATCTTAAATATTTGTATGAAACCTGTCCATCATCCTATTACCATCAGGTTTGATAAACATTTCCTGTAATGATAGATCTAGTCCATTAAAACCCCTTAGTATTTAAAGTATTATAAGTCCCAAATGTTAATTCTAACTTAAGAAAGTAATGAAACACTTTCAATAAGCAAGATTTATGATTTAACAAGCCTGAACTCTCTAAATTGATGTGCTGCTCAAATTCAGGCACATACATAAGCAGAGCAAGTGGGTGCCTTTTTTATATATTTTGAGATACAATGAAAAATCTGTGGATCTCAAACACCTGTCCTCACTGGCTCATTTTATACAGGAAAACACACTCTAGTATTCAACTACCTGAATCTTGGTTTCTCTACTTACTAGCCTTCATTTTTTCATCTGTAAAATGATATTAAGAGTATCTACCTTAAAGGTTATTATAAGGGTTGAACTGTGAAATGTTTGGTAAACAGTAGTCACTCAATAAATGTTAGCTGCTACTATTGTTATTATTACTAGTAGTACTGCTGATATTACTGTTATTATTTTAATAATTATTCTTTAGAGTGAAGACATTGTTTCAAAAAAAAACTACTACTTCAGTGATAATCTGTTAATTGAATGGGGTAACAAATCAAGCCTTTAGAATCCATTAATTTCAGGTAAATTTATCAGATAATCTGGCTGCGACCTCTAAGTGTTGAGTTTTAAGAAAATGGGTGCATACAGTACTATTATTAGGGTATAAGAGAGAGGGAAAGCCTAAAGGTAGGTAGGTCAAGTTTGGGCAACTCTTCTAATCACCCCCTCCTTGAAACAATTATCTTCCTTGGCATTGTCCTCTCCTTTTATTTATTTTTTTAACATGTTTATTGGAGTATAACTGCTTTACAATGGTGTGTTAGTGTCTGCTTTATAACAAAATGAATCAGCTATACATATGCATATATCCCCATTATCTCCTCCCTCTTGCATCTCCCTCCTACCCTCCCTATCCCACCCCTCTAGGTGGTCACAAAGCACCAAGCTGATCTCCCTGTGCTATGCGGCTCTGTCCTCTCCTTTTAAAATATCTGTTTCCTTTTTTTCCAGCTTCTCTGAAGGCTCCTACTTTAGACCCAGTCATTAAATATCAGTGTTATTCAGAGTTCTCTCTTAGACCTTGCATTCACACTCTGTATTCTGCATGTGCAAGATCATCTACTCACAAAGCTTCAGTAAACCTATATATTTCCCTAAACTTCAGACTTATTTCCAATTATCTATTGTAGATCTCTTCTTGGATATTCCACAGTTATCTCATACTCAGCATGACCAAAACTAAATTTATAATCCTAACCTGTTCTTCCTCACATCTCAAGGAATGACATCACTATCTACCTAGTTGTACAAACCAAAAATCTTTCCAGTGTTTATCTTTTGTTCCTCTTCCTGCAACCATTATTATCTTTCTAAAATGCAAATCTAAACCTGTCATACTCTTTTAATGACTTTCATTCTTTAATAGTTTATTCTTGTTCTTAAAGTCCCAAATCCTTGAAATTGCTTATAGTCTAGCTTCTGCTTACCTCTAGTTTTACCTTTACCACCCCCTTGAATTCAGTGCTCCAGCCATACGACACTTTCAATTTGCAAAAGGTTCCCTCTTTTCCAAAATGTTGTCCCTTCTCTTTCCCTGGAAAACTTCTACTTATTTTATATTTCCTCAAGGGGTACCTCTCAAATCTGAGCAAAGTGCCCCTCCTATGTTTTTCTCTTGTGCCCTATAGTCCCTTACCTTATCTATCTTGTTCACCAGTACTATTCTCAGGATCTAGCACAATTACTGTTTCTCAATAAATGGGTTGAATGGGTAAGTGAGTAAATAAATTAGAGGAAGACCTTGGGCAAGCAGAGCAGGCAAGGGACAGCAGAACATCCAGAGTAAGAATTCAGAATGGGAACAGAGAAGGAAAACAGTAGACATTAGCAGAAATGCTAACCTCTTTGTTACCGACACTATTTTTCTTAACTGCTCCTTCTCCTTAAATTATTTTGTGTTTTTATTCTGGCCCTTATTCCTTCACTCATTCTCACTACTATCACCCAGGTTTAGGACCTATTACTACCTCTTACCTGGAGTGTATCATTACTTTTTGGTTTTAGTCTTATGCCATTCAATCTATTCTTTATGGATAAATCTTCTAGTTAATTTTCTTGCACCTTGCCATAAAAAACATGAAGTTTTCTTTTTCTTCATATTCCTCAGAAAAGAGAATTATGAAATAGTTCTTGAAGAAGTATGCTCATTTCTTATAGTTCTTATTTTTAGAAGAAATTTCCTAGTTCTCTCCTTCGGCAAACTAATTCCTTACTCCCTTAATTGGCACTTACTGGATCAAACAACAACTGCTTAGCAGAATAAATCAACTGTTTCTTTCATATATCCTCATATAGTTTATTTACCAAGTTTTCAAATTTTTTTTATTGGTAAAACTTAATAATTCCATAAGGAGTATTTACCTTCAATTTAAATTTGATCTCACTTGTCTTGTTTTCCTAGCTTATCACATTTTTAATTTATATGAAAAATTGTGACTCATTTATTACTTTTAGTCAATCTTTTTAGCCTCCTCATTGTCAGTATTGTATCTGGTATAGCTAAAAACATTAAGTTAATAGATTGCAGAATAGGAAGTCCTACCCTTCTTTCCCCTACAGACACCAACTTAACAATATATGGACCAAAATATCTTATGAGAACTTCAGAAACCACTTAAGATGTTGCAGTACCCAGGTGTGGGCAAAGCCAAGAACAAGCCAAGAACAGCTGCATTAAAATGGGTAAGAAGAGTCTTTTCACTTTACCTGTGATCTCTCCTCCCCCCAAGCCAACACAGCTCACCATGATCAGCGGAGAGCACCTGGCTTGTAGTCTGTCACTGGAGGGACAAGGAGAGAAAAGAATAGAATGTGCACCCAACATTCCAGCTTTTCACAAGGCTGCCCAAGGAACTCATTTCTGTCTTGCTTGATGCAATGCTAATGGAATCGACATAGTTTGGGTACATGGGGGCCACTGAAAGCAAGGGAGAGCAGAAGCAGCTTGCACTGACACCACAGAGTCTGAAATGATGCAGAGGCCAGCATGGCTCAGTTTGATGGGGAGAAAGCACCCAACTCACAGTTTCTCCATTGGGCAGAAGGGAGAAGAGTAGAGCCTGTGTCCGGCTTTTTTTTTTTTTTTTTTTGGTGGGTGGGGAGGTTTCTGTCTACCTGACTCAGGACATTTGAGCCAGCATACTTTCAATGCCTAAGAATAAAAGAGTAGATTGGTTTGCTAATGCAGCACCAGAGAACCTGCAACACTGCAGGCAGACACCAGAAGGAATAAGAGATTATGGACTTCTGAAAAGAAACTGGCAAACCTCTGATTAAAAAGTTACATACACAGCCAAGAGAAGTCACATCACCCAGAAAAAGGTTTCAGAGGCCTGCAGAATCTCTAGACAGGCTGACTGGTGAAAGTCTTCACCTGTACAAAGCCAGTCCATAAACACTAGGAGATGTGGCTAGTTTTTCAAATGCATAAAACTCAGCCAAAAAAAAAAAAAAAAATTCACAAGGCATGTGAAGAAGCAGGGAAACATGACCCAATCAATGAACAAACTAAATCTCCAGAAAACAACCTCAAAGGCACAGAGATCTATAAATTTCCTGACAAGGAATTCAAGGTAATTTTCTTGACGCTAAATGATCTACAGGAGAACACAGATAGAAAACTGTGCAAAATCAGGAAAACAATTCATGAACAAAATGAAAGTATCAACAAAGACATAGAAATTAAATAAAGAACCAAATAGAAATGCTGGAACTGAAGGATACAATAACTACATTGAAACATTCACTAGAGGCATTCAATAGCATACTTAATCAGGCAGAAGAAAGAAGTTGAAGAAAGATCATTTGAAATTATCAAGCCAGAAGGGCAAAAAGGAAAAAATGAAGACCAGTGAAGAAAGCCTAAGGGATTTATAGGACTACATCAAGCAGATTAATATATGTATCATGGGAGTCTCAGAAGGAGAGAAGAGAGAGAAAGGGACGTAGAGCTTATATGACAAAATAATGGCTGAAAACTTCCCAAAGCTGAGGAAAGAAATGGAATTTGAAATTCAAGAAGCTCAAAATCTTCCAACTAAGAATAGGAAAGTTTGAAAATTCACAAATTTGTGAAAGTTAAACTCTTGAGCAACCAATGAGTCAAAGAAGAAATCACAAGGAAATCAGAAAATATCTTGAGAGTAATGAAAATGAAAACAAAACACCAAAACTTATGGGATGCAGGAAAAGCAGTAATAACAGGAAAGTTTATAGCAGTAAAACCTACATTAAAGAAGAAGAAAAGTCTGAAGTCAGTAACCTAACTGGACAAATTAAGGGACTAGAAAAAAAGAACAAACCAAACCCTTGCATATATGGTCAAATGATTTTTGACAAAGGTGCCAAAACTACACAAAGGGAAAAGGACAATCTCTTCAACAAATGATGTTGGGAAAACTTGATGCAAAAGAATGAAGATTGACCCTTATCTTATACCATATACAAAAATTAACACAAAATGTCTCAAAGACCTGAAGGTAAGACCTGAAACTATAAAACTCCTAGAAGAAAACATAAGGGGAAAGCCTCAAGACTGGAATGGGTAATGATTTCCTGGATATAACACAAAAGCACTGGCAACAAAAGCAAAAATAGACAAATGGCACTACATCAAACTTTAAAACTTCTACACAGCAAAGGACACAATCAGTAGAATGAAAAGGCAACCTATAGTATGGAACAAAAAAAGGCATATAGTATGGAACAAAAAAAGGCATATAGTATGGAACAAAAAAAGGCAACCTATAGTATTTGCACACCATATATCAGATAAGCAGTTAATTTCCAGAATACAGAAAGAATTCCTGCAACTCAGTAACAACAACAATAAAAACTGTTTAAAAAAAAATGGGCAAAGGACTTGAAGAGACCTTTCTCCAAGGAAGATATACAAGCATATGAAAAGATGCTCAACATCACTAATTATAAGGAAAATGCAAATCAAAACCACACCTATTAGGATGACCACTATCAAAACAACAGAAATACAAGTGTTGGTGAGGATGTGGAGAAATCAGAACCCTTGTGTACTGCTGGTGAGATTGTAAAATGGTGCAGCTACTATGGAAAACTGTAAAGAAGTTCCTCAAAAAGTTAACATTAAAACTACCGTATGATCTAGCGGTCTCACTTCCAAATAAATAATCAAAAAGAATTAAAAACAAGATCTTGGGGCTTCCCTGGTGGCACAGTGGTTATGAATCCGCCTGCTAATCAGGGGACATGGGTTCAAGCCCTGGTCCGGGAAGAGCCCACATGCCACAAAGCAATGAAGCCAATGCACCACAACTACTGAGCCTGTGCTCTAGAGCCAGCAAGCCACAACTACTGAGCCCGCATGCCACAACTACTAAAGCCCACATGCCTGGAGCCCGTGCTCTGCAACAAGAGAAGCCACAGCAGTAAGAAGCCTGCGCACCTCAACAAAGAGTAGCCCCCGCTCACCTCAAATAGAGAAAAACCACATGCAGCAATGAAGACCCAGTGCAGCCCAAAATAAATAAATAAAATTTTTTTAAAAAACAAGATCTCAAAGAGATATTTGCACATCTGTGTTCATTGCAGCATTATTCACAATAGACAGGATGTGGAAGCAACCTAAATTTTCATCAGCAGAGGAATGAATATATACATACAATGGAATATTATTTAGCATTTAAAGACAAGGAAATCTGTCATATGCTACCACACGAATGAACCTTGAGTCATTATGCTAAATGAAATAAGCCAGTCACAAAAAGGCAAATACTGCATGATTAGACTTATCTGAGATATCTAAAGTAATCAACTCATATAAACAAAGTAGAGTGGTGGTTGCCAGGGGCTGGAGGAAGGAGGAAATATGAGGCATCATTGTTCCATAAGTACAGAGTTCCAGTCACACAAGATGAAAATGTTCTAGAGGTCTGTTGTACACAATGTGCATACAGCTAACAAGACTGTACTGTACACTTATAAATTGTTGAGTGTAAAAAAAAAGAAATGTGTATTATTGGATTTACTAGGTGTATACTACTGATGCTTAAATATAGGCCTACCTTCTCTCACAAACTCTAGACACTCCTTGCTGTTGCATACTGGAATCACCCCTTGATGTCCTGCTGACATCTCACATTTCCCTCATCAGTAACCAAATTTAGTACCCTTCCATCCAAATTGTTTCTATATTGCTCTCTTAGTTAATGATACTCTCACCCACCCTAATAACCAAACTTGAAATTTCACTATAATATTTACCTTCTCCTTCCCAAAGCACAATCACTCATAGAACCCTTTGTTATGGCTCTTCTAAATATCCTTTATCCAATTTCTGTTGTATTCTGGCCTTCATTGTCTTTTAGCGTTAGGATTACAGTAGCATACTAACTGCTCTGCCTGTCTATAGTCTCTCTTCCTTACAATCTACCATTAGTCAGGAATTACATTTTTATGTATCACTTCACTATAAAAAGTCTTGAATAGTTCTCTATTTTCCACAGTACTATAAGCATCTTCAAAATTTGTCCTAACTGAATTGACCAGTTTATGTCTTATATTTCATCCTCTCCATCCAACCTCTAACCTCATTATGCAGTTTCTCATTCTCTAAAATGAGAATTCTCTCTCTTTTTTTGCTCATTCTGTTTCAAATGTTCCTTCCTTTTTCTTATTGTTTAAAGATCAAAGCAATTGTTACCACCTCTATGAAATTTTGCAGATTGTTCCATCAGAATTAGTTATTCCCTTTTCTGTGTTATCATACATAGTATTTTGCTTTTACATGAAAACATAAATATTTACAGGGGTTTTTTTTGTTTTGTTTTGTTTTACTTAAAACACAGCCTGATTTGTGTGTTCCATGAGATTATGGAAACTGGAATCCCATCTAATTTACCTTAACATCACTCCCTAATGCTTAATAAACAGCCTTATATAGAGAGAGTATTCAATTTATATTTAGTAAATGAAGTTGACAAAGAAAGTTCCCCTAATGTAAGATAGGAGGAAGCACACCAGACAAAAGCTGGAGATTTGGTCTTTTCATCTTGACCTACTGTCTATTAAGACATTTGACTTTGAGCTAATCTTTTAACCTCTCTGTGGTAGAATTTGTTTTCTACAAGAAATCTTTATGGGCATCACACCCATGCTTAAAAACGTTAAAATATTGGCTAACATGATAAAGTTATGTAAATGGTTTTCCATCGGCTTACATGATAAAGTTCAAAGCCTAGCATTCAGAGGCCTCCACAGTCTGGTTTTAGTTACTGTTCTGGTCTCAGCTCCCACTAACAGGAGGCCAAGGGGAAGAAATACCTTAGTTCTGTACTCTTCTCCTGCTCACCACTCTCCTGCCAATACTTCCCATTGGCTGAACTCAAGCAGAAGCCACAGGGACAGGGAGACCATTGGTCCTATTCATAAACACTAGCTCCTTGAAGGCACAGAGCAGGGTAGAGAAGAGTGACAGTGATGAGAAGGAACAGATGGAGCGGCCTTATTCAAACTGTTCTCACTACCTGAATTTAAGGCTATTTATCTCAGTCGATGGCTCTATAAAAAATAATATTAATGCAAGTGTTTAACATTTATGGAGAGGTTACCATGGTCCAGGCAGTTTGACATGCAGATAGAGGAGGAGGTATGGTTTGAGGAGGAGAAAGAAGGGAATGAGGGAAAAAAGAGGCTGAAGAAGTTACCAGATGATGACCTCCAATTGGCCATATAATTTTTGCAGACAGACATCCTAATTGCCATCCTAATGGGTTTGGACCTTATTGTAAAGACCAATAAAGGAATTTAAACATGGAAATGACAAGATCAAGTTTGAGCTTTTGAAATAATGTCTACTACTATGTGGAGAATGAATTGAGTCAGGGTGAGATCAGAACCAGGAATCTGATGAGAGCTTGAATGAAAGCTGAAGCAATAGTAATAGAAAAATAAAGCAGGATTTTTGAAATATTAAGCAATCACAATCGACAGGATTAGAAACTGGATGTGGAAGTTAAGGAAGTCAAGAATGACCCCCAATTTCTAACTTGAGCAACATAAGAATTAGAATACCATATATTGATATAATCCATACCTTATCTTCATAGTCTTAAAATATAAGCAAGTATTTGCTAGTTGGACTGCAAGAAGGAGAGTTGATACAGATGTGTGACAAAATCATGCTGTGTACTAGAAATTATTGTTTGCTATAGCTAGAAGAAGGGTATGTGTAAGAGCAGAGAGAGATGAAATTGAAGAGAAAGAACAGATCATGAAAAGCCTAACACATTACTCTAGGCAGCCTGAACTTTATCCTTAGAACAGTAGGAAACTTTTAATAGTTAAAAGTGCAATTAAATCAGATGCTGTTGAAAAATTTCCCTATAACCCTAGAATTTGGACCATGAGTTTGGAAGATATTGACTAGGTTTGACTAAGAAAATAATAATTTCAAATTAAAAAGCATTTATTAAATATTTTTGAGTATTGTAGAATCAGTCAACAATCTGAATAATAAGGGCTTCCCTGGTGGCGCAGTGGTTGAGAGTCTGCCTGCCAATGCAGGGAACACAGGTTCGAGCCCTGGTCTGGGAAGATCCCGCATGCAGCAGAGCAACTAGGCCCGTGAGCCACAACTACTGAGCCTGCGCGTCTGGAGCTTGTGCTCCACAACAGGAGAGGCTGCGACACTGAGAGGCCTGCGCACCACGATGAAGAGTGGCCCCCATTCGCCGCAACTAGAGAAAGCCCACACACAGAAACGAAGACCCAACACAGCCAAACATAAATAAATAAATAAAATTTTAAAAAAAAAGAATCTGAATAATAAAAGTAGGGAAAAAAATCACTTTCATCCTACTACTTAAACATAACTACTAACATATATAATTATTTTCTTCCAGTATATACCTTGGATTGTACTTTATTTCTACAGTTACAATCATACTATGATTCATACTTTTTTTTAATGTACGGCATTTATATCAGCAGAATTAGTAGTGAATTAACCCTACTTTTTAGGCCTATGGAAAGACCTAGATCATATCAAGTGCCCAATAAATATAGAGTAAACCACATAGTTTTTATCTACATATTGTGCAAAATACCTTAAAAACTAGATTTGTTTTCACCAATGACACTAACTCAGTCTTCACATTTGCTTCATTCTCTATGATCACCTGTTCTAAGATTTCCTTTCTCAGCCATACAAATTAACGTCTACTACTTGCCTAAAGACCGTGATATATATGTATGTCTGAAACTGCATCTTGACAGCCTCTTTAGGGAATAAGAGAATTCTCAGTCAGCTTTTTTGACTACTGAAGATTAAAAGGGGGGTCCTAGCAGCCTAACAAAGGCAGCTAGAGTTCAGAGACCCAAAGTGCACCAAACCAGAAATCAGATAGTAGGACAGGAATGAACCAAGGAAATATAAACCAAGCTCTGAGGTTTGTATTCCTGAACCAGCATAACAGCGAAGCAAAAGGTAATTACCAATAGTGTAAGCAAAGAGAAAGATCTGAAGAAAGATGGGGGCAGAAAAGGGGAAGATTGTGTCTGAAAGCTGGTCTTTTGCCATAATGGCTATAACCAGTACCCACAATTCTTAATGTATATAAAGCACTAGCATTGCTAGTAAGGGCAAGAACCCAGGGATCCCGATTTGAGAGCTTCCTCAAGAGCCCTCATCCTTAAGAATACCTTGTTGTGAAATCCAGCCCTATAAACACAGTCATGAAAAAACTACTGTTGATCATCTGAAGCCACCTCAACTCAAAAGGCTTTGCTTCCTTTGTTAGGAATATTGGCACTTGATTCCTACACTTAAAGTTTTTTTAAATAATTTTATCCTTTTTTAGTGTTACTTTAACTGTTCTCTTTAATCATTATATCTTCTAATACCATTTTTTTCACTTCATCTGTTTTTACACTGTTCTGTCAGTTGTTTTACCTATTTATTTTTCTATATTTAACTTACATGATGTGACAAATTTAAAATAAAAGCCAAAGGAAGACAGCTGCCAAGACAGTTCATACCTGACCATGGGAAATGACTTACTTTTTCCTCCTTTTGGACTTATAATTTTTCTGTAGATAAACTTCTTGATCTCAAAAAGAACCTATAAGGATTTATTTACAGTGTTGCTTACAGTGTTATCATTTAATCTTCAAGCTAAGTAGTACATGCATTGAACAAAGCTAATTTTCCATTTCCCTGATTAGTTGACCTTAGCTAAAAGTGATAATTATCATATTTTTTACTCTCCTTTTTCTTTTCCCTACTACAGTGACTCACTACTTTTTAACAAAAAGGTAGAGAAAAGAGGAATACCTAGTTTTCACTTCATTGTTAACAAATGTCTGCAGTTGTCTTTAAAAGGGGGGCCGTTCTAATAAAAAGAACATTGAAATTAATGACCAGTATAGGGTTTGAAACTGTATTTCAAACTCTAGAATACCATATATGTTCTATATATATAGAATAGAATATGTATATATCTCTACAGCCCATCTTCTTTGGCAATCTATGTATTCTAGACTGATTAAAATCAAGCATTTAGAAACTCATTCATCAAAAATTTTCTTTGTGACCGCTGTGTGCACAGTATTGTTGGGCCTTGACTTAAAACATGTTTTCCTTTCTCAAAGAGCTGTTAATCTAGTTAAGAAAACAGACATGTATATAAAAAAGTATAATTACTGTAAGATATGTAGTAAATACAATATGCAATGAGAATCCTGTGATAAAGTATTTCCTAGTGCCTCAGTGCAGAAAAAAATAGAATGGTCATGCATTGCTTCATAACGAAGGGACTGTTGAAAAAAGCTTCTTTAATTTTTTTTATTTTGAAGTGATTTCAAACTTCAGAAAAGCTACAAGAATGGTACAAACAGTTCCTGTATATCTTTCACCAAAATTCCCCCAAGTGTTAGCATTTTGCCACATTTGCTTTATCATTTCTCTCTACATATTAATATACTTCTTTTCCTGAACTGCTTATGAGTAAATTGCAGACATGATGCCTTTTACCCCTTAATACTTCAAATGTATACGTCCTTTTTTTAAAAAAAAAAAAAGGAACAAAAGAAAAATATATATATATTCTTAACTAACCACAGTACAATTATCAAAATCAGGAAATGAACCTTGCCATAATGCTATTATGTAATCTTATTCAAATTACATTTTGCCAATTTTTCTAATAATGTTCTTTATAGCCAAAAGGAAAAAACATTCTCTTCTTCTGATCTGGGATCCAATCCAGAATCATGCATAACTTTTAGATATCATGTGTCTTTAGGCTCTTTTATCTGGAACAATTCTTCAGTTTTTCTTTGTCTTTCATGACCTTCACATTTTCAAAGAGTATAGGAGAGTTATTTTGTAGGCTATCCCTCAAATTTAGACTTTTCTGATGTTTCCTGATGACTTGGTTCAGGTTATGGATTTTTGACAGTAATACCTCATATGTGATTTTGTGTCCTTCTTAGTACATTATATTAGGAATTTCATAATGTCATTTTGTCCCATTACTAGTGGTATTAACTTTGATCATTTGGTTAAAGTGGTGTCTGTCAGATTTCTCCACTGTAAAATTACTATTGTGGTTAATAAGAATCTTGTGGGGATATATGTTGAGACTATATAAATATGTTGTTTTTCTTGAGGTTTTTCAGCTTCTAGTTTTAGTATCCATTGATGATTTTTGCATGAACCAATTATTACTATGATAGTTGCCAAGTAGTGACTTTCTAATTCCTTCTTTTCATTTATCAGTTGATATTCTGCTATAATGAAGAATTTTATTTAATCATTACTTTATTAGTATATGCTCATGGATTTTAATTTTTATTTTATTAAATTCATTGTATTATCTGTTAGTATCCTAATAACACAATCCCCTCAGCCACGGTTTTTAGGTTTTGTCAGATATATTATTCATTATCTTGAAAAAACAAGTAGAAAAACATAGAATAATCAAGTAGAAAAAGGCTATTAAATTGAAAACAATATAAGAAATTATTTTCAGATATACAAAATGCCCTGTAGACCTGAGCCTACAAATGCTACTATTGCCACAGTTTCCCTAGAGATTTGGACCTGATTTCTCTTAATTTGAGGTTTATATGAAAGACTAAATGCTTTGTATATCTGAACCACACATTCTTTGAATTACCAAAGGCCCTAGCTATTTAACCTGAATAAATTACTATCACCTTTGCTTTTTAAGCTTCCTAGGAAAGTTATTCATTGTCTTCGATGGTTTGTGTTCAGAAAGATCCAGGAAGTAGAAATATAAGAAATTCAAGCTTCAAATACAACGGGAAATAGAGGCAGTAATATTAATAAGGCAGACCAGGTCTCTCCCGTGAGATTTTCTGTATCTAAGGAATGAATAATGATTTACACTTTAAGTAGTTTGGAGAACTCTTTTATTGATTGTTTTGAAGAATAAACTTTTCTCTTGAGGTTTTGAATTCAATCAAGAAGAACCTGCATGAACATCTTGTTTCTATTATACTCTGTCACCTGAAAGCATCTTTTCTTCATTTACTTCTTTTTTATTTTTTTGATTCTCTCAATCTTCATTTACTTCTAATTTAAAAAATGGATTTTCAAGCCAAGGTGAAACATTGTATATTAAGAATTGGAAGGTTAAAAAGGATGCATTTGAAGTGGGAAAAAGTCATTCCATTGGTATGAACAGCTTCATTTAAGATGGCCATGCCATAAGAAAAAGATTACTGCTGTATAACAAAGATCCCTGGTTTGCTCAGTAGAAAGGAATCCATTTGTACTTTTTTGTCCCTTTGAAGGCCTTGTACATCATAGACATTGCCATTAGTATTTAAATATATCTTTGATGATGGCAATCTTGAGTGAACATCATATATAGTCTTCTTAGTGATTATAAATGCTGCATGGAAAATAGGAAATCTCAATAATATTTTGAGTACTTTACCTGCAAAGATTCTGAACTCACATATAATCAACCCCATGTCTGGACCTAAACACGGGAAAATATAAAAGAGACAAGTTAAGTTCTACTAATGGAAACCTAGGCTTATTAGAGAAACCTCTAGATCATCAATCTGTGGCTAATTTAGAATTGCTTTAATCCTGAAAATCTACTTCAGAAAATTAAACCCATCATATAAGAATGTTGTCAATTTAGATATTATAATAATTCAGCCTGTTACTCTTTGCTTAGGTCGGACATCTATGAGTAGGGAAGATGTCTAGACTTCCACTCCCCATCACCATCCCTACTCCCATATAAAGATCCCATATCCTAAAGTACTTTGTAGTTTATTTTTCTCAAAGTAGCCAGTCTACCTACAAATTATCATTACCATACATCACCAGCTAAACTGTTATAAGTTTAGATTTGATCAGCTCAAGATGGTGGAGTAGGAGGACATGGAGCTCACCTCCCCCCATGAACACATCAAAAAATTATCTAGAGCGTCCCCCCACCACTAGGGCACCTGCTCACCGCTGATGGGGGACTCTGATGCCCAAGGAGATGGGAGGAACCCCAAAGCGAACCAGCGGCTTACGGGACCTTGGTTCACAAGCCTGGGGTCAGGCAGAAGCTCCTGCAGTGGGAGCTCTGAGTCCAAACCACTGGACTAACAGAGAGCCTCAGACCTCCAGGAATATTCATTGGAGTGAGGTCTCATGGAGTTCCTCATCTCAGCACCAAGACCCAGCTCTACCCAATAGCCTACAAACTGCAGTGTTGGAAGCCTCAGGCCAAACAACCAGAAAGACAGGAACACAATCCCACTCATTAAAAAAAAAAAAAGAGAGAGAGAGACGGCAAAAAATATGTCACAGATGAAGGAGCAAGGTAAAAACCACCAAGACCAAATAAATGAAGAGGGAATAGGCAATCTACCTGAAAAATAATTCAGAGTAATGATAGTAAAGATGATCCAGAATCTTGGAAGTAGAATGGAGGCCCAGATTGAGAAAATACAAGAAATGTTTAACAAAGATCTAGAAGAACTAAAGAACAAACAAACAGAGATGAACAACACAATAACTGAAATGAAAAATGCACTAGAAGGAATCAATAACAATAAGGCAGAAGAATGAATAAGTGAGCTGGAAGACAAAATAGTGGAAATAACTGCCAAGGGGCAGAATAAAGAACAAAGAATGAAAATAATTGAAGACAATCTCAGAGACCTCTGGGACAACTCTAAACGCACCAACATTCACATTATAGGGGTCCCAGAAGATAAAGAGGAAAAGAAAGCGTCTGAGAAAATATTTGCAGAGATTATAGTGGAAAACTTCCTAACATGGGAAAGGAAGTAGTCACCCAAGTCCAGGATGCGCAGAGAGTCCCATACAGGATAAAACCTGGAAAAAAACACACCAAGACACATATTAATCAAACTAACAAATTCAAAGAAAAATTATTAAAAGCAGCGAGGGAAGAACAAAAAATAACATACAAAGGAATCCCCATAAAGTTATCAGCTGATTTTACAGCGGAAACTCTGCAGGCCAGAAGGGAGTGGCAGGATATGCTTAAAGTGATGAAAGAGAAAAACCTACAACCAAGATGACTTTACCCAGCAAGGGTCTCATTCAGATTCAATGGAGAAGTCAAAAGCTTTTCAGACAAGGAAAAGCTAAGAGAATCCAGCACTACCAAACCAGCTTTACAACAAATGCTAAAGAAAATTCTCTAAGCGGGAAACACAAGAGAAGAAAAAGACCCACAAAAACAAACCCAAAGCAATTAAGAAAATGGTAATAGGAACATACATATCGATAATAACCTTGAATGTAAATGGATAAAGTGCCCCAACCAAAAGACACAGACTGGCTGAATGCAAAAAAACAAGACCCATATATGTGCTGTCTACAGGAGACCCACTTCAGACCTACAGACATACAGACTGGAAGTGAGGGTATGGAAAAAGTATTCCCTGCAAATGGAAATCAAAAAAAAAAGCTGGGGACTTCCCTGGTGGCACAGTGGTTGAGAGTCCGCCTGCAGATGCAGGGGACACAGGTTCGTACCCCGGTCCAGGGAGATCCCACATGCCGCGGAGCGGCTGGGCCCGTGAGCCATGGCCTCTGAGCCTGTGCATCCAGAGCCTGTGCTCCGCAATGGGAGAGGCCACAACAGTGAGAGGCCCGTGTACCGCAAAAAGAAAAACAAAAACAAACAAAAACAAAGAAAAAGCTGGAGTAGCAATACTAGTATCAAATAAAATAGAATTTAAAATAAAGACTGTTACAAGAGATAAGGAAGGACACTACATAATGATCAAAGGATCAATCCAAGAAGAAGATATGGCAATTATAAATGTTTATGCACCCAACATAGGAGCACCTCAATACATAAGGCAAATGCTAACAACCATGAAAGGAGAAATTTATAGTAACACAATTATAGTAGGGGACTTTTAACACCCCACTACACCAATGGACAGATCATCCAAACAGAAAATAAATGAGGAAACACAAGCTTTAAATGACACAATAGACCAAATAGATCTAATTGATATTTATAGAACATTCCACCCAAAAGTGGCAGAATACACTTTCTTCTCAAGTGCACATGGCACATTCTCCAGGATAGATCACATCTTGGGTCACAAATCAAGCCTCAGAAAATTTAAGAAAATTGAAATTGTATCAAGCATCTTTTCTGACCACAGTGCTATGAGATTGGAAATCAATTACAGCAAAAAAAAAAACTGTAAAAAACACAAATACATGGAGGCTAAACAGTGCACTACTAAATAACCAAGAGATCACTGAAGAAATCAAAGAAGAAATTTAAAAATGCATAGAAACAAATGACAATGGAAACACAAAACCTATGAGACACAGCAAAAGCAGTTCTAAGGGGGAAGTTTATAGCAATACAATCTCACCTCAAGAAACAAGAAAAATCTCAAATAAACAATCTAACCCTACACTTAAAACAACTAGAGAAAAAAGAACAAAGAAAACCCAAAGTCAGTAGAAGGAAAGAAATCATAAAGATCAGAGCAGAAATAAATGAAATAGAAATGAAGAAAACAATAGCAAGGTCAATAAAACTAAAAGCTGGTCCTTTGAGAAGGTAAACAAAATTGATAAACCCTTAGCCAGATTCATCAAGAAAAAAGGGAGAGAAACTAGCACACCACTGTAAAGCAGTTGTACTCCAATAAAGATGTTAAAAAAAAAAAAATGGAGAGGACGCAAATCAATAAAATTAGAAATGAAAAAGGAACAATCACAACTGACACTGCAGAAATACAGAGGATCATAAGAAACTACTACAAACAACTATATGCCAATAAAATTGACAACCATGAAAAAATGCACAAATTCTTGGAAAGGTACAATTTTCCAAGACCGAACCAGGAAGAATTAGAAAGTATAAACAGACCTATCACAAGCACTGAAATTGAAACCATAATTAAAAATCATCCAACAAACAAAAGTCCAGGACCAGATGGCTTCACAGGCGAATTCTATCAAACATTTATAGAAGAGCTAACACCAATCCTTCTCAAAGTCTTCCAAAAAATTGCAGAGGGAGAAACACTCCCAAATTCATTCTATGAAGCCACCATATCACCCTGATACCAAAACCAGAAAAAGATATCACAAAAAAAGAAAATTATAGAACAATATCACTGATGAACATAGATGCAAAAATCGTGAACAAAATACTAGCAAACAGAATCCAACAGCACATTAAAAGAATCATACACCATGATCAAGTGGGCTTTATCCCAGGGATGCAAGTATTCTTCAATATACACAAATCAATCAATGTGATACACCACATTAACAAATTAAGGAATAAAAACCATACGATCATCTCAATAGATGCAGAAAAAGCATTTGACAAAATTCAACACCCATTTATGATAAAAGCACTCCAGAAAATGGGCATAGAGGAAACCTACCTCAACATAATAAAGGCCATATGTGACAAACCCACAGCAAGCAACATACTCAATTGTGAAAAACTGAAAGCGTTTCCATTAATATCAGCAACAAGACAAGGATGTCCACTCTCACCACTCTTATTCAACAGAGTTTTGGAAGTCATAGCCACAGCAGTCAGAGAAGAAAAAGCAGTAAAAGGAATACAAATTGGAAAAAAAGAAGTAAAATTGTCAGTGTTTGCCAATGATAGACATTCCAAAAGATGCCACCAGAAAACTACAAGAACTAATGAGTGAATTTGGTAAGGTTGCAGGATACAAAATGCACAGAAATCTCTGGCATTTCTATACACCAACAACGAAAAATCAGAAAGAAATTAAGGAAACACTCCCATTTACCATTGCAACAAAAAGAATAAAATACCTAGGAATAAACCTGCCTAAGGAGGCGAAAGACTTGTACTCAAAACTATAAACACTGATGAAAGAAATCAAAGATGACATAAACAGGTGGAGAAATATACTATGTTCTTGGATTGGAAGAATCAATACTGTGAAAATGACTATACTACCGAAAACAATCTGCAGGTTCAATGCAATCCCTATCAAACTACCAATGGCATTCTTCACAGTTTTAGAACAAAAAATTTTACAATTCGTATGGAAACACAAAAGACCCCGAATAGCCAAAGGAATCTTGAGAAAGAAAAATGCAATTGGAGGAATCAGGCTCCCTGACTTCAAACTATACCACAAAGCTACAGTAATCAAGACACTATGGTACTGGCACAAAAACAGAAATATAGATCAATGGTACAGAATAGAATGCTCAGAAAGAAACCCATGCACATATGGACACCTAATTTATGACAAAAGAGACAAGAACATACAGTGGAGAAAAGACAGCCTCCTCAATAAGTGGGAAAATTGGACAGCTACATGTAAAAGAATGAAATTAGAACACTATCTAACACCATACACAAAAATAAACTCCAAATGGATTAAAGACTTAAATGTAAGACCAGACACTATAAAACTCTTAGTGGAAAACGTAGGAAAAACACTCTTTGACATAAACCACAGCAAGATCTTTTTAGACCCACCTCCTAGAGTAACAGAAATAAACACAAAAATAAACAAATGGGACTTAATTAAACTTAAAAGCTTTTGCATAGCAAAGGAAACCATAAACAAGAGAAAAAGGCAACCCTCAGAATAGGAGAAAATATTTGCAAATGAAACAACAGACAAAGGATTAATCTCCAAAATATTCAAACAGCTCATGGAGCTCAATATCAAAAAAACAAACAATCCAGTTAAAAAATGGGCAGAAAGGGCTTCCCTGGTGGCGCAGTGGTTGAGAGTCCGCCTGCCAATGCAGGGGACACGGGTTCGTGCCCCGGTCTGGGAAGATCCCACATGCCGCAGAGCGGCTAGACCCCTGAGCTGTGGCCACTGAGCCTGCGCATCTGGAGCCTGTGCTCCGCAACGGGAGAGGCCACAACAGTGAGAGGCCTGCGTACCACAAAAAAAAAAAAAAAAAAAAAAAATGGGCAGAAGAACTAAATAGACTTTTCACCAAGGAAGACATACAGGTGGCGAAGAGACACATGAAAAGATGCTCAACATCACTAATTATTAGAGAAATGCAAATCAAAACTACAATGAGGTATCACCTCATGCCAGTCAGAATGGCCATTATCAAAAAATCTAGGAACAGTAAATGCTGGAAAGGGTGTGATGAAAAGGGAACCCCCCTGCACTGTTGGTGAGAATGTAAATTGATACAACCACTATGGAAAACAGTATGGAGGTTCCTTAAAAAACTAAAAATAGAACTACCGTATGACCCAGCAATCCCACTACTGGGCATATACCCTGAGAAAACCATAATTCAAGAAGAGACATGTACCACAATATTCACTGCAGCACTATTTACAATAGCCAGGACATGGAACCAATCTAAATTTCCATTGACAGATGAATGGATAAAGAAGGTGTGGTGCGTATATACAATGGAATATTACTCAGCCATAAAAGGAAACGAAATTGAGTTATTTGTAGTGAGGTGGATGGACCTAGGGTCTGTCATACGGAGTTTAGTAAGTCAGAAAGAGAAAAACAAATACCGTATGTTAACACATATATATGGAATCTAAAAAAAAAAAAAAAATGGTACCAACAAACCTAGTTTCAGGGCAGCAATAGAGGTAGACATAGAAAATGGACTTGAGAACATGGGGTGGGAGGGCGAAGCTGAGGCAAAGTGAGAGTAGCATCGACATATATACACTACCAAATGTAAAATAGTTGGCTGGTGGGGAGCAGCAGCGTAGCACAGGGAGATCGGCTCGATGCTTTGCGATGACCTAGAGGGGTGGGATAGGGAGGATGGGAGGGAGGCTCAAGAGGGAGGGGATACGGGACCATGTGTACGCATATGGCTGATTCGCTTTGTTGTACAGTAGAAACTAACACAGTATTGTGAAGCAGTTATACTTCAATAAAGATATATTTTTATAAACTATTATAAGTTTAAGTAAATATTTCTTTGAACACAATAATCTCAGTAGGACCCATATTTCCATATGTTTGTTAGTTTTGTTTTGTTTTATATTGGGTTGACCGAAATGTTAGTTCGTTTTTTTCCGTAAGATGGCTCTAGGAGGGCTTAGTTGTCTTTAACTTCATTTGAAACAATTTTGTTAGATTGTATTGTGACAGCTGTCATTATCAGCATGCATTTTAAAAAAGACTTATCAAAATTAATGAATTTTTGTGTAGCCATTTTAATATTGAAGATGGAAGAAAACAACATTTTTGGCATATTAGGCTTTTTTATTTCAAGAAAGGTAAAAGCGCAACTGAGACCCAAAAACAGATTTGTGCAGTGTATGGAGAAGGTGCTGTGACTGATGGAACATGTCAAAAGTGCTTTGAGAAGTTTTGCGCTGGAGATTTCTCGCTGGACAATGCTCCAAGGTTGGGTAGACCACTTGAACTTGATAGCGATCAAATTGAGACTTTCATTGAGAACAATCAACATCATACCTTGTGGGAGATAGCCGACATACTCAAAATATCCAAATCAAGCATTGAAAATCATTTGCACAAGCTTGGTTATGTTAATCATTTTGGTGTTTGGGTTCCACGTAAATTAAGCAAATAAAACCTTCTTGACCGTATTTCCTCACGCAATTCTCTACTTAAACATAGCAAAAACATTTCATTTTTAAAACAAATTGTGACGGGCTATGAAAAGTGGACATTGTTCAATAATGTGTAATGGAAGAGATGGTGGGGCAAGCTAAATGAACCACCACCAACCACACCAAAGGCCGGTCTTCATCCGAAGAAGGTGATGTTGTGTATATGGTGGGAGTCCTCTATTATCAGCTTTTCCCAGAAAACCTAATGATTAATTCCAACAAGTACTGCTCCCAGTTAGACCCACTGAAAGCAGCACTCGACGAAAAGCGTCCAGAATTAGTCAACAGAAAATGCATAATCTTCCATCAGGATAACGCAAGACCACAAGTTTCTTTGATGAGCAGGCAAAAACTGTTACGGCTTGGCTGGGAGGTTCTGATTCATCTGCCGTATTCACCAGACATTGCACCTTCAGATTTCCATTTATTTCGGTCTTTACAAAATTTTTTAATGAAAAATATTTCAATTCTCTGGAAGACTGTAAAAGGCACCTGGAACAGTTCTTTGCTCAAAAAGATAAAAAGTTTTGGGACGAAGGAATTATGAAGTTGCCTGAATAATGGCAGAAGGTTGTGGAACAAAACAGTGAATATGTAGTTCAATAAAGTTCTTGGTGAAAATGAAAAGTATGTCTTTTATTTCTACTTAAAAACCAAAGGAAATTTTTGGCCAACCCAGTAGTTTACCTAAATTGAATGGAGCTAGTACAGTCACAGATTATCTTTGTGACTGTTGGTATTCATTTGTAAGGTAGTCATCAGGATATGTTTGTGGCCGGGAAATAGCTTTTGCTTTATAGGAAAAACTGTATCCAAATTTTGGATATTTTCTCTGTCCAAAACCGCAACTTCCTTTTGTTATAACCTTCTTTCTTTTTAAAAATTATTCTTTCCTTCCTTTCCTACTTCTTTGTAGATGGATTTATGGACCACTCAGTGAAAACTGGCTGCTAGGCTATAACCCATCTGGCCTTCAGAGACAAGAGTGCATACTTTTTTTCCCCAGTTTTTTTCTCTTCTATCAGATTTCTATGCTGAGCTCAGAATCAAGAAGAGGGCTGGGGTGTGAGGGAGAACATTTCATGGTGCTTTTTCCTGTCTGAGTCAGTTCTTCAGTGGCCCAGGACTGTTAGAAGTGCTTTGGGGTTTTAACTTGCAAAATAGGAGAAGTCAGAGGCAACTATTCTTAAATTTCGTGAAGCTTTCATTTTAAAGCTTCTTGTCAGTCACTGGTGTCAACATCAAAAAATAGTTGAAATTTTTTTTTTATGGAAACAAAAGAAGGAAACATAACTATTTGCTTACCAGATTTATTTTGGAAATGTATGCCTTCCAAAAATGGGCCTCACCATGCCAGCCCATGGGAGGCCTGCATAAGAGCCCCTGAGCTATACATGTGAGTGCTGTGCATCCTCAGCCTGTGCCTCCAGCTGCCAGTGGCTCTGTGTGTGTGTCCCTGGTGCTGTCCCTCAAGCATGGCTTATCCACTTTTGATCTGAACGTGAGAGTACTGCATCACCTAGATCAGTGGTTTTCAAACTTACGTTAGCTACAGTCTTTTGTTAAATGGAATCTTATGTGGTCACATAGTCATCCTACATGTGGTGAGGGATACAACAGAACTAGGTATGTTAATGTTATATATTAATTCTATTTACGTAAAAGGAGCAGCTATTAATTATTAGAGAAATGCAAATCAAAACTACAATGAGGTATTGCCTCACACCAGTCAGAATGGCCATGATTAAAAAGCCTGCAAATAATAAATGCTGGAGAGGATGTGGAGAAAAAGGGACCCAGCTACACTGTTGGTAGGAATGTAAATTGGTGCAGCCACTGTGGAGAACAGTATGGAAGTTCCTTAAAAAACTAAAAATAAGAGTTACCATATAATCCTGCAATCCCACTTCTGGGCGTATATCTAGAGAAAACTCTTAATTCAAAAAGATACATGTGCTCCAGTGTTCCTTGCAGCACTGTTTACAATAGCAAAGACATGGAAGCAACCTAAATGTTCATCAACAGATGAATGGATAAAGAAGATGGTGTGTGTGTGTGTGTGTGTGTGTGTGTGTGTGTGTGTAGATATAGATATATATAGATATAGATATAGATATAATGGAATACTATTCAGCCATAAAAAAGAATGAAATAATGCCATTTGCAGCAACATGGATGGACCAAGAGATGATTATACTAAGTGAAGTAAGCCAGACAAAAACAAATATCATATGTTATCACTTATTTGTGGAATCTTAAAATATTATACAAATAAACTTATTTACAGAACAGAAATAGACTCACAGACATAGAAAACAAACTTATAGTTAGCAAAAGGGATAATGGCGGGGGGGGGGAATAAATTGGGAGTTTGGGGTTAACATATACACAGTAGTGTATATAAAATAGGTAAACAACAAGTACCTACTGTAGAGCACAGGGAACTATACTCAGTATCTTGTAATAACCTATAATGGAAAAGAATCTGAAATAGAATATATATATATATATTCTTAGCTGTATACTTGAAACTAACACAACATTGTAAATTATACTTCAATTTTAAAAAGAGCAGCTGTTATCTATATCATTTTATTCTTGTGTGTAGAAGGTAACAATACTGTTTTTCTCATATTTACACAAATAAGGTAGCCCTTCTTTATTGGTGAAGTAGCTGACTATTTCTACTATGTGACCGTGGGTGGGTCTTGAGTGGGAAGAAGCCACTTGGCACATAGAAGGTGCTCAGTGAACACTTGTTGAGAACACACACATACACATACACACACACACACACACACACACACACACACACACACACACACACGTATCTGCTAATGTGCCAGAGAATTAAAATACTCCTCTTTTGAGACATTTCTTTCAGTTAATTTATTTTATATCCAGAAAGCCCCTGTGATAACATGCAAATAGTTTAGTGAGGGACCAATATTAACCCATTAGCATCAAAGTTTGGATTATTTATCTAGCAATATGGATTATTTATCTGTCACTTTGTGACAGAGAGTTTGTAAATATGAAAGGACCTAGAGACACAAAGGGCAGAACAGGAAGTGCAACTTTGAATCTTCCTTCCCAACTTTTAGCTTTGTTTGAAGGATTTGCTATTCATTCATACCTCGTTTATTCAGTACCTACTGTTAGTATAAGGAAAGCATTGCTCTAAAAGTAGCAAAGGATACACAGATTAATAAGATACAGGTTCTGCCTTCAAGGAGTTTATGATAGACTAGCATAGGTAAGGCAAATATTTAAATGTCTATAACATTAGAAAGTGGTAGGTGCCATAAGAAAGATATAAACAAGGTACAAAATTATCTTAAAGACAGGAAAGATTTTTCCAGGCTGGGGGAAATTGGTATGCAATTTCCAATTTAAAAAAATATCAATCTCTATAGTTAGAGAACCATCCATTTGTTTACTGTCCTCCTGCCCTTATTTTTTAATTCACTTACATGTCTTTCCTTTCTGCTGAGCTGAAACATTCTTCATGGCAGGGTGTATCTTACTCTTTGTATACCAAGGGTGTAACTGTGCCTGGCTCATAAAATGCACTCAATAAATATTTGTTGAATGGATGTGTGTATCACTGATAATCAAACTTGCTTTCTAATAAAGTACAATTTTCTCCTCAGAAACCAAACATTTTAAAAGCACAGCTTTTATAAGATTGTACACAATTTTCACCATAAAGAAACTAAACAATATCTTAGAAAAGATCAGATCTGAGATCTATAAACCCGAATAAAAGGGTCTATAGAAACACCTATCTATCATTCTCTTCAGTTACACTGGTTGTGACAATATGTATTTATTGATATTTAATGATGTGGCAGGGACTGTAGTGAAAGTGAGTTATGAATAAATTTATGTTTCAATTATAGGTAAATGATAAATCATACATAATCCTTCTTTAAGTGTTCACCTTAAAGTAGAAAAAATTTTTCATATTTAGCACTAAATAATTTCTAAGGTCCTTCAAGCTTTGAAAATTTTGTAATTTTGTGATTACCCATGGGTGAGAAATAAGTATAAGCATATTGTATGTCTTTTTCTTTGACTACTTATGACAATGTCATTTGTCTTAGAATGAAAACTCTTTGGGACAGTTCCTGTAAGTCAGTTCAGTGAATATGTCTGAAGCAGCTGCTGGGGTTTGGGTAGGAGGACTAAATTTAATAAATTGCAGTGACCAGGAACTTACAGACTGCAGGGGAATATATACAATCATAAAGTGGATTAAAGAAATAGGAGCTTATTTGTCTCACATATAAAAAGTCTGGAGGCAGGCAGTCCAGGGCTTGTACAGCAGCTCAGTATTGTCATCAGAGACTCTGCCTCTTTTTATTCTCGTGTTTCCAATACTTATGTGTGGGTTTCTATCCTCATGGTTGAAAAATGGCTATGGCACCTCCCAGTATCTAACCATGCTCTCCTCTTAAAGCTTTATCTCTTTATCTTTTTATTTGTAGTAGGAAGCCTGCCCCAGGGACTTCTTCCTACATCTCACTGGCTGGAACTATATCGTATGGCCAGTCTTACCTGAAAGGTGGCTATGGAAGAAGCGAATTGTGGATATCAGTTACAATAGCCAAGCAACAGTGTTTGCAGTTACTCCTTTTATGTTTACCCTTTGGGCCAAGTTGTTTATGCATGGGCCAAGTTGTTTATTGTGCTCTAAGAATTTCCTTTTTGTCATTAAATGATTCATTTATTAGGTCAACAACTATTTATTTTTTATTGCCTAATATGTGCCAGATACTGTTCTAGGTTTTGGGGATGACAACAGTGAATAAAAAAGACAAAGTTGCTGCTGTCATGGAGCTTACATTCTACTAAGAAGGTTATAAACAAATAAGTATAAATATATATTATAGGTATATAAATATCAATATATATGTGTATAGGTGTGTATATATATGTATGTATATATATATATTTTTTTTTTTTTTTTCCCGTGAAGAAAAGTAAAGTAGGGTAAGGAGAATAGAGAGTGATGGTAGGTAATATTCTATGCAGGATGTTTAACAAAGGCCTCTGATTAGGTGATCCTTTAGCAAAGACCTGAAAGAAATGAGGGATGAATGGAACCATAATATCTGGGGAAGAATGGTCCAAGTAGAGGAAATGGCAAGTATGAAGACCCTAAAGAAAGATGTATTTGGCATTCTCAGACAAGGAACGAACCAGTTTGGCTAGAGCACATTGAATAAGGGTGAAATGATAGGAGAAGAGAACAGTGTAGGCTATAATATGTTGGGCTTTGAGGGCCATAGCAAAGATTTTACTCTGAATGAAATGGAAAGTCATGGAGAGTTGTGAGCAGAGATTAGCACAATTCAGCTTACAGTTTAAAAGGAGCGTTGTAACTACTGTGTGGAGAATAAACTGTAATGGGACAAGGATAGAAGGAAGGAGACAAGTTAGGACACTATTCAATTTCCCAGGAAATAAATGATGGTTCCAATTATTGTAATAATTGTAGAGATGGTGAGTAATGATCAGATTCTAGAGACATTTTAATGGCAGTTTAGATATGGTTCTGACAAAACTAGAAGAATCAAAGATGTCACCAAGGTTTTGGATTAATAACTGAGTGAGTAGAGTTTCTATTTGCTGAGATGGGAATTGCAAGAGAATAAGACATCGTGCAGGTAGGTTAGGAGGGTGGGGAATCAAGAGTTTGATTTTGAGCATGTTAAGTTTGAATTGCCTGTTGCACATTCAAGTGCATATTTGATGATTTATAAGCTTGTAGATATACGCTGTTATCCCCCAGCTATTTGGATGACATATAAGTATAGAGGTGAAGGTAGAGGTTGAGGTTGGAGATATAAAATTAGGGAGTTTAGTGTATGGGTGGTATTAACGCCAGGGGACTAGCTAAGGTTACATGGGGAGTGAGTAAATAATAATATTTTTCTATGCTTTTAGAAGAAAGAAAATTTCCTATGAAATTCTGAATAAATTCAAGTTTGTATATTTCAGTTCACTAACTAGCTCATTAAGTGTTCAAACAGTATAGTAGTTAAGGACATGGACTCTAAAGCCTGGCTACCTAGGTTTGAATCCTGGCTCTTCAGCTTCTAGCTTTGCGATTTAGGCCAAGATATGTAAACCTCTTTTTCCTCATCTGTAATAAAGGATAATAATGATGGCTCCCTTTAGGTTGTTGTGAAGATTAATTAGAATAGTGCCATGGCACATAGTTAAGCACTCAAAAAGGATTAGCCAGGGCTTCTCTGGTGGCGCAGTGGTTGGGGGTCCGCCTGC